>NC_083587.1:39199731-39499731 GCF_027579695.1 Neoarius graeffei | reverse complement strand
CAAAGACATGCAGGTTAGGTTAACTGGTGACTCTAAATTGACCGTAGGTGCGAATGGTTGTCTGTGTCTATGTGTCAGCCCTGCGATGACCTGGCGACTTGTCCAGGGTGTACCCCGCCTTTCGCCCGTAGTCAGCTGGGATAGGCTCCAGCTTGCCTGCGACCCTAGAGATAATGAGATGATGGATGGATGGATGGATGGATGGATGGATGGATGGATGGATGGATTGATTTTACCATAAGGCACATAGAAATCAGTCGAGTTCCTGCTAACAACAGTGGCTGGATGAATAGAACATTCAGGTGATCCAGTAGCTAACGCTGGTGGATTTTGAAAGGGAGTGGTTCTGCATGCTCTCCTGATAAACTCTACCTACTTCTCTACAGATCTGGTATCCAGCCAATCATTTATCAGAAATCTATTCATCATCACTCCATCCATCCATCCATCCATCCTGGGAGCCCGTTTTAGCTTCCAGCTCAGAACCCAGAGCACATATTACACACGCAAATCCGCGCAAATCGGCTTGCAAAGCTGTCGGTGCGCCGTTAAACCGAACCGCGTGACGCTTGTCGTGGCTGCGTGGGAAAAACAGGCTGAAAGCAGCGGCGGCGCGAGAGCAGCGGAAGTTCACCGGGCCGAGCGCACGGTGCGGGTCTACGGTATCTGCAGACGTGTTCAGCATCCGGCGCCCGTTCTTTCTGTGTAAGTTATTTCGGATGCTTCTGAGAAAGCGCATGACGAGGTGCTTGGGTTAATTCAGGATGAAAGTTTATGATGCTGATGTGAGCCTGGGCTGTGTGATCCAGAAGTGTTAACGGAGCTCCCAGATGCAGGGGTTGTTTTGATGAACAGGTGTCACGATAACCTGTCGATATCTTTGTTGTGTGTGTTTGTGTTTGCACCGCTGAAATGTGAAGGAAAAGAAGAAGAAAAAAATCACGCAGCCTTCTGTATCCCAGTTTCCCCAGGTAGGTGCGGTTACACTGCAGTATCAGGGAAATAACCTGAATGTCTTTTTTTTCTTCATAAGCTCTTCTGCTGATCACATTATTATTATTATCTTTATTATTATCCTTTTTTTTTTCATTTAGGCTGAAAGACATGGATGTGTTCAACCAGACTAGCTACCTGTCATATTAGCTCGGTTACTATAGTTACCAGCAGGGTGATGTCCACTGGAACTTACCTTGAGCTTTCATATTTGATACTCATTTATTTTATCTAACAAGGGCAGCACGGTGGTGTAGTGCTTAGCACTGTCGCCTCACAGCAAGAAGGTCCTGGGTTCGAGCCCGGCGGCCGGCGAGGGCCTTTCTGTGTGGAGTTTGCATGTTCTCCCTGTAGGTTTCGTCCTGGTGCTACGGTTTCCCCGACAGTCCAAAGACATGCAGGTTAGGCTAATTGGTGTTCCTAAACTGACCGTAGGTGTGTATGTGTGTCTGTGTCAGCCAACTTGTCCAGGGTGTACCCCACCTCTCGCCCATAGTCAGCTGGGATACGCTCCAGCTTTGAATTGTACATCTAACAGTCATTCTATGAAATCGAATCCGGTGGTGTAGTGGTTAGCACTGTCGCCTCACAGCAAGAAGGTCCTGGGTTCGAGCCCGGCGGCCGGCGAGGGCCTTTCTGTGTAGAGTTTGCATGTTCTCCCCATAGGTTTCGTCCTGGTGCTCCGTTTTCCCCAACAGTCCAAAGACATGCAGGTTAGGCTAATTGGTGTTCCTAAACTGACCGTAGGTGTGAATGTGTGTCTGTGTCAGCCAACTTGTCCAGGGTGTACCCCACCTCTCGCCCATAGTCAGCTGGGATACGCTCCAGCTTTGAATTGTACATCTAACAGTCATTCTATGAAATCGAATCCAGTGGTGTAGTAGTTAGCACTGTCGCCTCACAGCAAGAAGGTCCTGGGTTCAAGGCCGGCGAGGGCCTTTCTGTGTGGAGTTTGCATGTTCTCACCGTAGGTTTCGTCCTGGTGCTCCGTTTTCCCCAACAGTCCGAAGACATGCAGGTTAGACTAATTGGTGTTCCTAAACTGACCGTAGGTGTGAATGTGTGTGTATGTGTGTCTGTGTCAGCCAACTTGTCCAGGGTGTACCCCACCTCTCGCCCATAGTCAGCTGGGATACGCTCCAGCTTTGAATTGTACATCTAACAGTCATTCTATGAAATCCAATCCAGTGGTGTAGTGGTTAGCACTGTCGCCTTATAGCAAGAAGGTCCTGGGTTCGAGCCCGGCGGCCGGCGAGGGCCTTTCTGTGTGGAGTTTGCATGTTCTACCCATAGGTTTCGTCCTGGTGCTCCGGTTCCCCAACAGTCCAAAGACATGCAGGTTAGGCTAATTGGTGTTCCTAAACTGACCATAGGTGTGAATGTGAGTGTGAATGGTTGTTTGTCTCTGTGTCAGCCTTGTAATGATCTGGTGACTTGTCCAGGGTGTACCCCACCTCTCGCCCATAGTCAGCTGGGATACGCTCAGGCTTTGAATTGTACATCTAATGGTCATTCTATGAAATCGAATCTGGTGGTGTAGTGGTTAGCACTGTCGCCTCACAGCAAGAAGTTCCTGGGTTCAAACCCGGCGGCCGGCGAGGGCCTTTCTGTATAGAGTTTGCATGTTCTCCCCGTGGGTTTCGTCCTGGTGCTCCGGTTTCCCCAACAGTCCAAAGAAATGCAGGTTAGGCTAATTGGTGGCTCTAAATTGACCGTAGGTGTGAATATGTGTGTGTATGAGAATGGTTGTTTGTCTCTGTGTCACCCAACTTGTCCAGGGTGTACCCCACCTCTCACCCATAGTCAGCTGGGGTAGGCTTCAGCTTGCCTGCGACCCTGTAGAACAGGATAAGCGGCTACAGATGATGGATGGATGGATGGATGGATGAGCAGGTATTGCTGTGATAACATCAATGTACAATAAAAAAAAAAAAAAAACTACATGGGATCCTCAGTTGGTTTTAGGATTCAGTGCAGTTTAGTCACTTGAAAAATGCCATCAGGATTCATATCATTTTTTCCATGGTTGATGTTTCCCTATCAGAAGAGCTCAGTTTGATTCTCTCACTCTCAGACTGTCTTTCACTGAAAATATATTTTATTTGTCAATATCTGCCCTCACCATGAATACGTTTAACCTTGAGTTGTTCTAAACACACCAAGAGTAAATTAGGCTCTTTGTCATCTGGCCTGTTCGCTTTGACTTGGGCGTTTTATTCCCTTTTTTTTTTTCAAGTAATGAGACTGTTGAGGGTTATTATGGGAGTTTATTTGAAGATTCTACATGGACATGAATGACAACAACTTTTAGACATAAACGTGTGTGTGTGTGTGTGTGTGTGTTGGCTATCAGAATGGTGTAAGCAGGTTCAGTGTAATGTGCCTGGTGGAGCTAAAGAGCACAGCTGACTGAGTCATCACTTGAGGCTTACCATTCAGTGTCATTTCTGTCTCTTTCTTTTCCTCACTTCCCACCCCCATTCAGCATCAAATCGTTCATGTATTCAATGAGCAGTCCTCTTACTCTCCCCCCCACACACACTCATTCCCCATCAATCTCCACCCCCATCTTTTAGCCATTCCCTATTCCATTCCATAAGCTGAATGAAAAATCACCCCCACCCTTCTGCACTTCCACTTTCCTCCAAAAAGCCTTTTGACTGAGAACTTCCCGAGGGCTTCTACATTATAATGGTACATATTTACCTCATACAGTCCCTTCTGAAAGTATTGGCAAAGTCAATCATTTTGTTCTTGATATACACGTAAGACATTTAGGGCAGCATGGTGGTGTAGTGGTTAGCACTGTTGCCTCACAGCAAGAAGGTTCTGGGTTCGAGCTCAGTGGCTGATGAGGGCATTTCTGTGTGGAGTTTGCATGTTCTTGGGTTTCCCCCACAGTCCACAGACATGCAGGTTAGGCTAATTGGTGGCTCTAAATTGACTGTAGGTGCGAATGGCTGTTTGTCTCTATGTGTCAGCCCTGCGATGATCTGGCAACTTGTCCAGGGTTGTACCCTGCCTCTCGCCCATAGTCAGCTGGGATAGGCTCCAGCTTGCCCGCAACCCTGCACAGGATAAGCAGTTACAGATAATGGATGGATGGACTTAAGACATTTAGGTGTGAGATCAAAAGATGAACATGAGCTGATGGATCAAATTTCAGCTTTCCTGATAGTTACATCTAGATGTCTTAAAAAACTTAGAACATGGCACCTTTGGTGGCAGATCACCCAATTTTTAGGCGAGCAACAGTATAGGAACAGTTAGCCTTTATGTAAGTTAAAGAAAATAAGACTTGATATTCGTTTACATATCCCTTGTTTGCAATTATGCTATCAAGCCAGCAACCCAACTGACATAACCAAGCTACTGCATTCTTTTGTTTCGGGAGAGGGGGGTTATTCCTTCAAGAGGTGAAATGCATGCTCATTTGAGTTAAGGTCTGGTGAGTCTAAAACCTTACCCTATTTTCCCTCTATGAAGGCCTTTGTTGAATTGGCAGTGTGTTATGGATCATCGTCATGCTGCATGATGAAGTTCCTCCTAATTGGATACACGATTCTCTAGTTCTAACTCTGTAAATTGGCAGTCAGAATGTTTCTGGGCCCTTCTAAATTCATTCTGCTGCTATCATCATGTGTTACATCATCAATAAAGATTATTCCAGAAGCAGCCATGCAAGCCCAAGCCATGACACTTCTTCCACTGCGCTTGATTGATGAGCTCATATATTCTGCATCATGAGCAAATCCTTTCTTTCTCCACGCTTTGGCCATTCCATTAGTTTGGTGGAGATTAATCTTGGTTCCATGATTTTTCTTGGTCATCTTTGTATTTCTTTGCAAATCCCAATCTGACCTTCCAATTCTACTGCTCATGAGGGGTTTGCGTCTTGTGGTATGTATGGCCTCTGAATTTCTGCTCTTAAAGTTCTCTGTGAATGCTGGATTGGCATACCTTCATTCCTGCCCTGTGGAGGTTGTTGGTGAGGTCACTGACTGTTGTATTTGGGTTTTTCTTCACAGCTCTCACAGTGTTTGTCATTAAGTGCTGAAATTCTAATCTTCCATTTCATATTCACCTTTTGATTAATTCAAACCCAAATGTCTTCAGTGTCTAGAAAAACAAAAGACTTAGCTTTGCCGTTCCAATACTTTCAGAGGGAACTATACCGGTATATTGACCCTTCTCCCACCTACATTCTAACACAGCCTTTCTCAACTGGGGTGCCATCTGGCTTCGTTAGGGGTGCCGTCAAAAAATTATATATTCTAACATTGAAATAAATAAAATGAATTAAAATTCCAAAAAAACGATAGTTACACTAATGCAGATCATCGCCGCCTCATGCATCATCAAAATTTGTCTCACGGCCCCCTTTCCCATGTCACAACGTCACTGCCGGGGTCAGCGTATAGTCAGCGTGACTGCGTATATTTTATATGGGGGTGCCTTGAGAATTTGCATACTTCTGAAGGGTGCCATGACTGAAAAAAGGTTGAGAAACGCTGGTCTAACATACTGTAGACTGATCAATTTAGCACTTCATTAAGCAATAAAATCTGTCACTGGAAAGAAAGAGAGAAATATAGAAGAAAGAGCAGGAAAGGATATGGAAATGAGACATACGTACAGGCATCTGAAGAGATATAACACCATCTGTGTACCAGAAGCATTTGACTGTATTTGGTTGGAAAGTTCAGATCATTATCAGACTTGTGGCATAGGGATAAAAATGGGAAATCCTATTCTTGTGCTAATATAAGCTTCTTTTTGGTTGTGTCTTCACACAAGCAAAAGCACTGCGAGCATGGTTGTGTTGATTCTCTCACTGCACTACTGGCATGCTGTTCACTGTTGAGCTTGCTACGGTATATTAGCTGGATTGCCAACACCACAAAATTTTCCTGCTGGACAGTTTCTTCCTCTGTGATATATTTTTTTCTATCTGGAGGAAAAAAACAACAACCTGGCAGCTACATATTGCTAGAATGCTTGAATGTCCTCTTCCCCATCATAACAAACATACGGTTTTCGGTTCATTCATGTGATCAGATGAACCATACTGCAAGACCCACACTCCTGCAGCCTGAACACTGTCTGAATGCTGTGGAAACTGATGACCAGCATTATGTCCTTGTTGCCTTTGCCTTGACATCTCACAAAGGCAATGTCTCTTTTGAACATACCCTGTGGTGGATTTAGACTCTGAGTTAGATTTGAATCTGACACAAACAGTGCAGTCTTAACAAATTACTAGATGTAAAAGCCCAGGGGCGCCGCCAGAAATTTTGGGCCCCATGAAAGATTAGAATTTTGGGCCCCCCAACTTTGCCCACCCTCGTCACAATTGCACTATTGTCATTATTTGACTTTTGATAGCCCATGGACCTTGAGTTTGTGACTTTGTTATTACATTTTATGTATTAACCTACCAGGGACTAGATGAAAACTGGTCAGTGACTAATTCTGGTGCATTTACAATCACAAATGAAAATTCAAGATTTTGCCACATGCCTTCTTGTGCTAGGACAATTGGTAGTGAAATGTGTGATGTGACTGCTAATAAATCATAGAAAAAGTTTTCTACCCAGCATCAAAATACCTATGGAAATCCCATGGATTGTTATGTGTTAGGTAAAAAGCTATGTGTACTGTTCTGCAAAAAGGGAATATGTTTGATCAATTATGTACATATTTCTTCATATGTTGTAACCTCTATCCCTCTTTTATGTGTGCTGCGCTTTCTCCAGCTCCTCAATTTGAAACCAATGGTTTAGAACGTGTGAACATTCCACACACGTAACCATGTCAAACACTTGACTGGTGTCCGTTATTAGCAACACTTTAATCTAGCAAACTGTATATGGCGCTCTCTCATTAAAAACTTCAATCCTAAAGCATTTATGGGTCGTATTGCTGCTTACCTCCTTCTCCAAAGGGGGGTTCAGTGGTTTGGTAGGGCGGAGGTCCCCCTGAAGCTGAATCTGTGCATATTTAGGGCACCCCATTAGTTATGAAACTGGTTATTAGCACTAGTTATTAGCACCAGCATAACGTAATATTTCATCTTGTTTATCACACAAGTCAGTTCAGTTATTAAAATGGAAAAAATGTCACTGTACAAACTGTAAAAGTGTTCTCTTGATAGGCTAATCCAACCACATTCATACTGTTCATTTACCATTCGCTAATATTTTGAACACACATGTGAGCGATAGCTACCTTTCTTTGGGAAAAACTGAGTGACCAGTTGCCTGCCTCTCCGGTCCCTCTCAGCTTTCAGCTGCCTTTCTTTACGTTTTTGACAGCCACTCTTCATATTTAGCGATCATAGACTGTACGCACTCCACTGCTGGCTGGCTGCTGCTGCACCGCGACACAGCAGCAAGTAGCGTTGCACTGATCAGCACACAGATTTAACACATCGCGCTTCTACCAGAACTGGACTGCACCATTTCACAAAAGGGGGAGGGTTAAATGACAATATGTTGAAGAACTCAAGAAATAGACAACCTTGTTCAATTAGCTCATTTTACCAGATGGAATATTGCATTGTTGTTATTTCAAAAGTCTTATTAAAATCATTAAAAGCATATTATCAGCCCCTTAAAGGGCCCCATGGCAGTGCTGGGCCCCTAGAATTGTTCTAACCTTTCCCCCCCTGACGGCGCCCATGTAAAAGCCTATATCTGGCAATGAATGATGAGCATAATAACAAGCCAAGAAAGACATGGGTCATTTTCTAGGCATATGGACAACCTGGCTCAGCTGAAATTGTTGATTCTGGAACTGAGACCGTGTCATATCCATCAGCAGAGCCGAGTGACTGGTTACTTGTCTGAGGCTTTGCAAGGGTCCTATGTCTTCAGCTGAGAGTTTGTCCTGGCTGTTAATGGCTAGAAGGTTGAGTAGCATCTGAAAACGAGCCTGTGGAGCTTAATACAATAGGAGATGATGACGCCTGGGAAAACATATGTTCTAGATGTCATGAGGGGTGGGTGCACACCAAATGTCGTCCACAGGGAGCGCTACAACTGCCACATGTCCATATGTCAGGAACCGCTTAAGCTAAAAATCTTAAATTTGGTGTACTTATACTTGGCTAAATGTGCTTACATTTCATAAAGTGACAGTTGGCTGGCTCACCAAAATGGCCACCAAGTGGCCAATCAAATTTCAGCAGCCAGTATTTGCCATTGTGAATGCATGAACTTTAGGAAACTTTATAGGCTTATTCATAATGGAACGTAGAAGCTATATGAAATACATCATCCACATGGGTGTGCTTTTGAGTCATTTGATTCTTTTTGATTCATCAAATAGTGTCAAAGTTGTGAGCCAGTGAAATTTTAAGGTGTGGTCCCTATTGACTCTATGGCATATATCTTGTGATGTAAAAGTTCAATTTTCATGAAATGTAATACACTTAATCATCCTCGCATTCCTTGGGTGCACATCAAATTTTGTGACCTTTTATCCATAGAGGACTCTTTAAGTGAAGCATTGCAATGTTTTAAGAACCACTTAAGCTAAAAATATGAATTGTGTGTGATTGCACTTGGTGACTTATGGTGTTGAAGATGTTGGACCACTTCTAATTCAGCCATTATTTGCTACTTCTGAGAACTGTTTGGAACACAATGATCACTGCTTGTGGATATATTTATTATTAATATGTGACTGCAAAGCAATCACATATTGTTTGCCTTAAGTTTTATTATTTATTTTATGATTCCAGATCAAATTGGAGCCCTTTCTTCTCCCACGGTTTTCGAGATATTGACCCCATACCAACTTTAACTCGTCCAGCCTTGTATTTTGTATCACTTTTCTGGTTTTGACCCTGTTTGTGTTTTTGGACTTCGAGTATTGTATTATCTCTGATATCCTGGCTGTGCCTCACTCAAACACTGCCTGTTTTTCGACTCTGCCTTTGTCTACATTTTGGATCTGTTTGCTAGCGTGTTTTCAATAAAAGATATGAAGGCATGAAGTTTATCTTCAAGTGGTGAATGTATATTTCACGAGAGAGCAAAGTAAATGAGTGAAAGATTTTTTAACAAGAGAAGATAAACTTCATATCTTCAAGCCAACATGTGTTTTTCTTTTTATTGTAGAGACACATTCACAAACAAAAGATATACAAATTTATCAAAACAATTCATCAATATCTTCACGAGTGAGGATCCATCCATTCATCATCCATAACCACTTATCCTGTGCAGGGTTGCGGGCAAGCTGGAGCCTATCCCAGCTGACTATGGGCGAGAGGTGGGGTACACCCTGGACAAGTCACCAGGTCATTACAAAGCTGACACATTGAGACAAACAACCATTCACACTCACATTCACACCTACGGTCAGTTTAGGAACACCAGTTAGCCTAACCTGCATGCCTTTGGACTGTGTGGGAAACCAGAGCACCCAGAGGAAACCCATGCAGACACGGGGAGAACATGCAAACTCCACACAGAAAGCCCCCATCAGCCACTGGGCTCAAACCCAGAACCTTCTTGCTGTGAGGTGACAGTGCTAACCTCTACACCACCGTGCCCCCCACAAATGAGGATATTAATCAAATATACCATGCACTGGTATATGACCAGTGACCCAGTAACCCAGACCCTGACTGGGACCAAGGTGTTGTCTAATGGCTGTATCCGAGATAGAGGTACTAGGATTTTGGCTCACACGCCTCATTTCCCCCCTCTTGGAATAAATATATTTTGTCATTATTTGACATGTTTTGTCTATATATTATGCATAATGTATTTTCATGAATATTGATTTGTATTGTGCAGAGACACATTTCGCTATTGCAACCTTTTCAAAGAAAAAAAGTGGAAAAGGGAAGGTTTATTCTCCATTTAAAAGTTTGAGTTTAAAAGTTTGTGTCCTTTTTTTAAAATAAAATTGCACTAAATCTACACATTTTTGGCATCAAAATGATCACGTGAATTTCCTGAAATGAACCGTATAATTCCATATTTTAAATAAACCATATTTTCCCCTGTTTTGTGTGTTTCTTATTCCAGTTGTTTAAAAGAGACTTTTGCCTTACTAACTGCACTTACAAAAATCAAACAATTCTCACAAAATCTATACATTTTGGCAACAGATTGGTCAGACATCTACCCCTGAGTATTTTCACAGTAATATTTTCTGAGTTTTTAAGGTTTGTTTAACTATATTGCAGACTCTATAAATTTACGTCGTTTTCTTCTAATTGATTTCACTCGTCATATTTACTGGGTCAAAAATAGACAAATAGATGGTTAAATTACATGCAGTATATTAAGAATCAAAACAGCCATGTGGGTCTCCTGAAGGAAACCATGTCATTAGTTAAGTGACTTCGTGAATATTTTTGCAGTTTTGAGAGTTTGTTTGAATTGTTTAAAAATTGCTTTGCACATCAGTCTTCTGTGTGTATGGGTGGAGAAATGGGACAAATTAGATCTTTTTCCACATACCTGCAATATGGATGGGGAAAAGGGACAAATTCATTATTTTTCCTCATACTGGCAATATGGATGTAGAAAAGGGATAAATGAATTCCTTTGGGGGCGGCACGGTGGTGTAGTAGTTGGCACCGTCGCCTCACAGCAAGAAGGTCCTGGGTTCGAGCCCAGCGGATGACGAGGGCTTTTCTGTGTGGAGTTTGCATGTTCTCCCTGTGTCTGCGTAGGTTTCCTCCAAGTGCTCTGGTTTCCCCCACAGTCCAAAGGCATACAGGTTAGGCTAATTGGTGGCTCTAAATTGACCGTAGGTGTGAATGTGAGTGTGAATGGTTGTCTGTGTCTATGTGTCACCCCTGCGATGACCTGGCGACTTGTCCAGGGTGTACCCTGCCTCTCGCCCATCATCCCGGAAATATAGAAGGGGAAAAGGGACAAACTAGCATAAGGTTAAATGTGACATTAGATATGTGACAGACTATAAGTGTAGAATTGACATACAGTGGTGCTTGAAAGTTTGTGAACCCTTTAGAATTTTCTATATTTCTGCATAAATATGACCTAAAACATCATCAGATTTTCACACAAGTCCTAAAAGTAGATAAAGAGAACCCAGTTAAACAAATGAGACAAAAATATTATACTTGGTCATTTATTTATTGAGGAAAATTATCCAATATTACATATCTGTGAGTGGCAAAAGTATGTGAACCTCTAGGATTAGCAGTTAATTTGAAGGTGAAATTAGAGTCAGGTGTTTTCAATCAATGGGATGACAATCAGGTGTGAGTGGGCACCCTGTTTTATTTAAAGAACAGGGATCTATCAAAGTCTGATCTTCACAACACATGTTTGTGGAAGTCTATCATGGCACGAATAAAGGAGATTTCTGAGGACCTCAGAAAAAGCATTGTTGATGCTCATCAGGCTGGAAAAGGTGAAAAAAAAAACATCTCTAAAGAGTTTGGACTCCACCAATCCACAGTCAGACAGATTGTGTACAAATGGAGGAAATTCAACACCATTGTTACCATCCCCAGGAGTGGTCGACCAAGAAAGATCACTCCAAGAGCAAGGCATCTAATGGTCGCCGAGTTCACAAAGGACCCCAGGGTAACTTCTAAGCAACTGAAGGCCTCTCTCACATTGGCTAATGTTAATGCTCAGGAGTCCACCATCAGGAGAACACTGAACAACAATGGTGTGCATGGCAGAGTTGCAAGGAGAAAGCCACTGCTCTCCAAAAAGAATATTGCTGCTCATCTGCAGTTTGCTAAAGATCACGTGGACAATCCAGAAGGCTATTGGAAAAATGTTTTGTGGATGGATGAGACAAAAATAGAACATTTTGGTTTAAATGAGAAGTGTTATGTTTGGAGAAAGGAAAACACTGCATTCCAGCATAAGAACCTTATCCCATCTGTGAAACATGGTGGTGGTAGTATCACGGTTTGGACTTGATTTGCTGCATCTGGTTCAGGACGGCTTGCCATCATTGATGGAACAATGAATTCTGAATTATAACTGCGAATTCTCAAGGAAAATGTCAGGACACCTGTCCATGAACTGAATCTCAAAAGAAGGTGGTTCATGCAGCAAGACAACAACCCTAAGCACACAAGTCGTTCTACCAAAGAATGGTTAAAGAAGAATAAAGTTAATGTTTTGGAATGGCCAAGTCAAAGCCCTGACCTTAATCCAGTCGAAATGTTGTGGAAGGACCTGAAGCGAGCAGTTCATGTGAGGAAACCAACCAAGATCCCAGAGTTGAAACTGTTCTGTATGGAGGAATGGGCTAAAATTCCTCCAAGCCGGTGTGCAGGACTGATCAACAGTTACCGCAAACGTTTAGTTGCAGTTATTGCTGCACAAGGGGGTCACACCAGATACTGAAAGCAAAGGTTCACATACTTTTGCCACTCACAGATATGCAATATTGGATCATTTTCTTCAATAAATAAATGACCAAGTACAATATTTTTTATCTCATTTGTTTAACTGGGTTCTCTTTATCTACTTTTAGGACTTGTGTGAAAATCTGATGATGTTTTAGGTCATATTTATGCGGAAATATAGAAAATTCTAAAGGGTTCACAAACTTTCAAGCACCACTGTATTTGTCTGCGTTTGTGACGCTGAAGATTTGCCATCACAACACACTCGCAGTTTCTGTCGGAAGTGCACTATCTAGTCCACTTTAGACATTGACATGTAAAATACTGAATATTTTTCATAATATTTTATATTTTCATCTTGTTTTTAACATTGATTTAATATTTTAATAGCAGAGTATGTTTTCTGCATGAGTGTGTGCCAAAATGTCAGTGCGTCGTTGGTATTAAAGAATTTATGCCCTGTGCCTTATGTGATTGCAAAGCAATCGTATATTATTCTCAGATTTTTTTTTTATTCACTCAATTTTCACCCTTTCTTTTCGCACAGTTTTTGAGATATTGACCCTATTTTGGTGGTCAAATGTCAAAGGTTAAGGTGCTCTCATGTACTTCCCATTCTCAGGAACATAATATCTCAAGAATGCTTTGAGGAAATTTCTTCAAATTTGTTACAAATGTGCAGTTGAGGGGCAGCATGGTGGTGTAGTGGTTAGCGCTATCACCTCACAGCAAGAAGGTCCGGGTTCGAGCCCCGTGGCCAACGAGGGCCTTTCTGTGGGGAGTTTGAATGTTCTCCCTTTGTCCGCGTGGGTTTCCTCCGGGTGCTCCGGTTTCTCCCACAGTCCAAAGACATGCAGGTTAGGTTAACTGGTGACTCTAAATTGACCGTAGGTGTGAGTGTGAATGGTTGTCTGTGTCTATGTGTCAGCCCTGTGATGACCTGGCGACTTGTCCAAGGTGTACCCCGCCTTTTGCCTGTAGTTAACTGGAATAGGCTCCAGCTTGGCTGCGACCCTGTAGAACAGGATAAAGCAGCTAGAGATAATGAGATGAGATGAGATGTGCAGTTGAACTAAAGGATTGAACTTATTAGATTCAGGTGGTCAAAGGTCAATGTCACTGTGACCTCATGTACATCCCATTTTTGTGAACATGATATCTCAATAATGCTTTGAGGGAATTTCTTTAATTTGGTAGAAACTTTCAGTTGGACTCAAAGATGGACTGATCAGATTTTGGTGGTCAAAGGTCAAGGTCACTGTGACCTCTTTTGTTCCATTCTCATGAACGCAATATCTCAAGAACGCCTTGAGGCAATTTCTTTGACTTTGGAAGAAACATTCAACTGGATGCGAAGATGAACTCTTTAGATTTTGGCAGTCATAGGTCAAAGGTCAAGGTAACTGTGACCTCATGTACCTCCCATTCTTGTAAACGTGGTATCCCCAGAAAGCCTTGAAGGAATTTCTTTTAATTTGGTAGAAGTATTAAATTGGACTCAAAGATGGACTGATCAGATTTTGGTGGTCAAAGGTCAAGGTCACTGTGACCTCTTTTGTTCCATTCTCATGAACGCAATATCTCAAGAACGCCTTGAGACAATTTCTTTAAATTTGGTAGAAATGTTCAATTGGACTCAAAGATGAACTGATTAGATTTTTGTTGTTAAAGGTCAATGTCACTGTGACCTCATGTCTGTACCATTGTTATGAACATGATATCTGAATAATGTCATGAGGGAATTCCTTCACATTTGGTACAAGTATCCAGTTTGACTCAAAGATGAACTGATTAGATTTTGGTGGTCAAAGGTCAAGGTCACTGTGACCTCGTTTATCTCATTCTTATCAATTCAGTTTCTCAAGAATGCCTTGAAGGAATTTCTTTGAATTTGGTAGAAATGTTCAATTAGATTCAAAGGTGAACTGATAGGATTTTGGTGGTCAAGGGTCAATGTCACTGTGACCTCATGTACATCCCGTTCTTGTGAACATGATATTTCAAGAACACCTTGATGGTATTTTATTTCATTTTTTTCAAATTTGATGCATCATGTTCACAAGACATTTGTATCAGGAATACCTTGAGGGAATTTGAAACTGAACTGGTTCACTGAGGCATACAACCACATAGTAGTAATTCTAGTTTCTGGTTGTAGCAGTACTCGATTTTGACTTGATCTCAACCCCCTTATGCCTAGGTCTTGTCTTGATCTCAGCTAGTCCTGATCTTAGACTTGTCGTGAATTCCACAATGGCTGTCTCAACTACAGTCCCAGTTACTAGCTGTTGCCTGCAAGTTTGTATGTTTCAGTTACTTTAACCACTTGAACACTGCAGTATGGTGTATTTCTGTTCTCATATTAAAAACAAAAAAATCAACTGAAAATTTTCTAAGTCTTCAACATTTGAGTGTTAGATGAACTGCAGATATTTGAAGCCACTGAAACTGCGCCAGCATGATCTGACCTGTTCCAGCATGATAATGTCCCTGTGCACAAAGCAAGCTCCATGAAGACATGATCTGCTAAGGTTACAGTAGAATAATTTGAATGGTCTGCACAGACCCCTGAGCTCAACCTAACTGAACACCTTTGGGATGAACTGGAATACCAACTCTGCCTCAGGCATCCTCACCCATCATCATTGCCTGGCCTCAGTAGCGCTCTTGTGGCTGAATGGGTAGAGCCAGGGTCCAAATTCTAGTGGAACTAGACCCAAAAGAGTGGAGGCTATTTTAAAAGCAAAAGGGTATTAAATCTGGAACGGAATGTTCAACAAGTAAATATGGTTGTGATTGTTAGGTGTCCAAAAACTTTTGGACAATGTATTGTTCATTGTGACATTTCCTACAACATTTCTACACACTAATAATTTTCAAATCCCAACAAACAAAGAGGAATGTTAAATTTACATTTGGAAATACCAAGTAAATAAAAATTATTTGCTGCTGTTTTTTAGGAAGGCTTTTCTCCTTTCATTTGCTCACTGATATCTCAGTGACCCTGCTTGACCTTTGACCTGGCTGCAGTGATGGGACGGAAACTGGACCTTTCAGGACTGACTGATGATGAGGCAGATCATGTGCTCAGAGTGGTACGGAGAGATATGAGTCTGCGCAAGAAAGAGGAGGATCGCCTCAGGTAACAAACAAAGTATCTGTCTACACTTTGCTCCCTCTGTCCCTTGTGTTTTCTGTAAAAAATGCAGATTGCATTTTTTACAGACTGACTAACACAGTATGTAGAACAGCAAAAGATACATGTATGCAGATTAAGGCACCTCAGAAAGCATTATGCAGTGCAGGAATTTTATAGATATGACTCAATAAATCATGGCTCGGAATACAGTCTGATACTATCAGAATATATCTGCTCTGTTCAATTCCCTGGACCAGCAGGAATGGCTGAAGTGCCCTTGAACAAGGCACCTAACCCCCAACTACACCCCGGGCTGCCTACTGCTGTGGGTATGTCCGGGTCCTGTTGTATATCACTCTGGATAAGAGAATTTGCTAAATACCTCTAATGTAATGTTATGTACTGCTCTGTTATATATGGTTAAGTGCAAAAAATTTGCCATCCTCCAAGGTTTTTCAATTCAATTTCAATTGTATTTGTACAGCACTTTTAACAATGGACAATGTCACAAACCAGCTTTATAGAAATGTACATAAAATTCTGGATATAAATTTTAAATGTATTAATTTATCCCTAATGAACAAGCCAAAGGTGATGGTGGCAAGGAAAAACTCTTTGAGATAACATGAGGAAGAAACCTTGAGAGGACCCAAAAGGGAATCGATCCTCATCAGATTGACAAGAGATTTATAAACAATTTCCCTTCTATAACTGGATACTATATACTCAGAAAGCACAATTATATAAACAGGAGCTTATGAGGGCGGCACGGTAGTGTAGTGGTTAGCGCTGTCACCTCACAGCAAGAAGGTCCGGGTTCGAGCCCCGTGGCCGGTGAGGGCCTTTCTGTGCGGAGTTTGCATGTTCTCCCCGTGTCCGCGTGGGTTTCCTCCGGGTGCTCCGGTTTCCCCCACAGTCCAAAGACATGCAGGTTAGGTTAACTGGTGACTCTAAATTGACCGTAGGTGTGAATGTGAGTGCGAATGGTTGTCTGTGTCTATGTGTCAGCCCTGGCGACTTGTCCAGGGTGTACCCCGCCTTTCGCCCGTAGTCAGCTGGGATAGGCTCCAGCTTGCCTGCGACCCTGTAGAACAGGATAAAGCGGCTAGAGATAATGAGATGAGATGAGGAACTTATGAATTTATGAGCAACTTATGAGTATGAGCATCAGATTTATTTCTGAATTCATTATTGTTTTAATTTGAAGTCTGTTGTGTTCTCAACTATTCAGTGATGAAGACTTGAGTGCAAAACTGTTTGTAGCAATACTGAGGCTATCCAAGGAACAAGAACATTCACAGCCATCTTTAGGGTTTCTATGTGGTACCATCCACAGTAATTTCATGGTGATCTTTAGGCCATGTGGGGCCATCCTTAAAGGCAGTGAGTGATTTTCAGGTGATGAGAACTCCAAATAAAAGTAGGGCACCAGGGTGGATCTGACAGGTCCAGAATGCAGAAGGGGACAGGATCACTGGCATCTCAAATGTAGCATGTAGCTCGACAAAGGGGGGGGGGGGGGGGGGGGGGGGGTGTGAACACCAATTGTTAGGTATGCTCTTATTACACATGGACATTGTGTGCAGAGTGCAAGGGACTCTGGCAATACTAGCTATGACAGCATAATTAAAAAGGAGGGCCAGAAGTTAACAGATATGAGGGTACCCTTTGACAAAGTGGCCAGCCACTCCACAGTCAACATAATTGAGTGAATGTGTGTGTGTGTGTGTGTGTGTGTGTGTGTGTGTGTGTGTGTGTGTGTGTGTGTGTGTGTGTGTGTTTTGGGGGGTTGCAACTGCATCCAAACATCCCAGTTCACCAAATCATTCTATGCCCATGAACGCTACAGATCTGCGAAGAAAAAGCTATTTGCTGAATGTTTGACTAAACAAATATTTTTTCAGCCGAAACTTAAACAGTGACACTGTGTTTGAACAATAACTGGAATGCTGTTCGATAACTGAGGGGCTTTGTAAGAGAAAGCTTTGCCCACTGCCTTCACTATTCAAGGTGCCAACAAAGTGCCTCCACCTTTTGATTGAGGTAGGCATGACTGATCATAAAAAAAAAAAGAAGTTCACTCAGGTACTGTGGTATGAGACCATTTAGTGCTTTATATGTAAATAGTAGTATTTTATAATTTACGTGCAATTTGAAATTTGGCTGGGAGCTAATGCAGTCTGGATAAGTTCGGAGTGATGTGATCATATCTTCTGGTGTATCCTGGACTAGCTGGAGCTTGTTTATGCATGTACGTACTGGAACATCCAGATAGTAAATCATTACAATAATCCAACCTAGATGTAATAAACATATAAACTAAGTTTCTCTGCATCATGTCATGACCTCGTATTTCTTATCTTAGCAATATTTCTGAGACGAAAGAAGGCTATCCTAGTAATATCATCGACATGATCTTCAAATGAAAGACTAGAGTCAATAATCACACCAAGGTATTTTACTGCTGCACATGATGCAAATAAAAGGCCGTCCAGAGTTACTGTGTAAATAGAAAGTCTACTTCTAGCTGCATGTGGTCCAAGTACAAATACTTCTGTCTTGTCAGAAGTAAGTAGACAGACGTTAATAATCATCCAGTGTCGAATGTCCTTTACACGTTCTGCAGCTTTATTAAGTTGGTGTATCTCATCCTGCTTTGCTGAAACATAGAACTGTGTGTCATCAGCATAACAGTCGATGCTATTACCATGTTTACTAATAATTTTACCCAGATGTAACATGTATACAAAAAAAGCAGTGGGCCAAAAACAAACTTGTGAAACACCAAACTTTAGCTTAATATGCATAACAAAGTCACCACTTACATCAACAAACTGATAACGATCAGTCAGATCAAGCCAGGAGAGGGTTATTCCCTTAACTCCAACAACATTTTCTAGTCTGTCAAGAAGAATAGTATGATCACTGGTGTCAAAAGCTGCACTAAGGTCAAGCAACACAAGCAATGAGATTAGAGGCCACAGCCCTGATCAGAGGCCAGTACTACAGTAGGTCATTTACCACTTTAACCAGCTTTGTCTCTGTGTTATGATAAGGCCTAAATACTGACTGATACACATCATGAATGTTATTCCTATGTAGGTATAAGCATAACTGCTGTGCTACAAATTTTTGGATCTTAGAAGTAAAGGCGAGGCTTGATATTGGCCAAACGACCGCTTGCGCGTGACATCACGCTTCACATGATAATTTCTCCTGGGGGACAACCAGACACCGTCTTTCCTGGAAGCAAGATTTAATCTATCTTAAATATGGTTCATGTTTGCACTGTTTTTGGTTGTTCCAATTGTTCAAATAGAGGAAGATAAAAGGTATTACCATCTCCCTGGAACTTTGTCTTGAACTTCTGATTGTGGCTTAGGAACTTGACTTAGGCATTTCTTTAGAAAGGAAATATCTCTGATCCAGGAGTAAGAGATTTTTTTTCACAGAAGTATGAAGAACCCAGTACGCCTTTTTTATCTGTAACTGTCAGTGAATCCCTTTGTTTCACTCCAGCTTCAAGCCCACAACAACTACACTATATGAGAACAGCTCTCTCCAAGGCCTGCCAAAAAGTCGCAGTGTGCGGCCACCATCTTGCCATGTTTTCACTGACAATCCACAGAGTTAAAAGTTTTACAGTCATTCTTTGCGAGTGGTTAACCTGGAATAGAATATGGGTTGTATTCAGTCACATGACTTTTGCTTGCGAGTTTACTTCCGGTGAATGAAGTGGTGGTCAGGCAAACTGATTTGGCTGCCATTATGCAAAGAGCTCATTAAACCGTCTCTGACTATTTTCGCAGTTTAGAGGCCAATGCACGGTCAAGATACCTTCAGAAAGTTGTTCTTTGTGACGGGATAGATCCTTACACGCTAACAAAGAAGGATGTTTCCTATGATTTGAAAAATTATCCATCAGTTGAGTTCCCCGACATCTCAAACTACCTGGTGCTGCAGACATTGTTCTACATGGACAAACAGATGAAACCTGGAAGAGCATGGAGGTGTACAACATTTATATGTGGCTGAGTTAAAGATCTGGGGATCAAGATAAATCCTGTATTGTTTTTGCTCAGGTAAGTAGGCATTTTTGTATGCATCTTTGCAGTGGTTGCTAGGATGCTACAAGAATTAGTATCAAGTGTAAATAAACCACAGCTGCTCGATTCCCAATCCTCCCTGCTCTTCTCTTCCAGCAAACCATATGTTGTTTTTTTTAATTAAAACAGAGAAAATGCAGTGAGAAGGTACATTCCAACATCTCTGTAGGTAAGGCTACGGCACAAATCTACACTCAATTTCGAGGAATTTTGTAAGGATCATAACCACTAATAAACTCTAATTTCCACGTATATCTATCCTTTACTTCTTTCTGATGTAGATTATCCAAGTAATCCAGTAGTAAAGCTTTTTTAGCTGTAGTTTCCTTCAAACTACAGACATCTGACATCTTCAGTATCACTTGTCTTCCATATGTAAACAAAGTTCACTTGTACCCCAGGACAAGGGTAGCAACGGTTGCTAACAGAAGTGTGACGTCAATGCAAGAGGTCTATAGTTGGACAGCTGACAGGGCTCGAGGTCAGATTTTTTTAAACCAGGGGTTTGATAACCACTAGTTTAAAGGATGTAGGTAGCCAGTGCTAAGGGAACAATTGATTATTTTTAGAAGATTGTCTTCTTTTTTTAGTTTGTAGTTTTAATTTTTAGTTTGATTGTCTTTGTTCGTATCTGTTTGTAGAAATATGTAGGTAAGGGACCTAGTACACAAGCTGATGATTTGGATGAGGAAATTAGTGAAATTAGGTGGGGTTTACATTAGACCGTATCAGCGGATCATCAGATTAACGTTTTTAAAACGATTAGTGTGCACACAGCAACACCAATACACGATTCGCGTGCACACAGCAACACCAATACACGGATACGCTCGGCTCCGCAGGCATCCTGCGCTCCAAATCACTCCGCCCTGAACAGCGAGTGCCCTCTGGAGGGTGCGCACTCCGGCCCTGCGCAGCTCACACAGCGCGCGAGTGAAGTGCACAAGCCACGATTCGGGACTGAGCCGCTGTGTGTGTGATCCCAGCGCATATCACTTACCACTTGCAAGTGGAAGGATGGCAAGCCTAAAGACAATCATAACTACACAATGGGCAGTATTTGCATCAGTATTTGCAGTATTTTCATACTTTTATACTCTTTAATGAAAGGTGATACAAGGCGGAAGTCCGCGCCGTTTTTCAGCAGTCGCGTCACATGACCAACGCCAGCGAATCAGGAAGGTGGATGTCACAGTGACGTTGTCCAATGACGACGTCAGCTAGAGCTCAGCACAGCGTATCCGCGTATCCGCGTATTCTCAATGTTTACACAGCACCGGACCAGACACGATCTGGATTGAATACGTGGACCCTGGCGGATTCCCGTTTCCTGGCGTTTCCAGGCGGTTTAATGTAAACGGACAGTACATCCGTGAAGAAAACGAGACAGATACGGTCTAATGTAAACTTGGCCTTAGTTTGGTTTCTCAATGGAGAGTAAAACTTTCTAATTGCTGATCTGATATGGTTATACGGTCATCAAATTGTGGTTAGTTAGTAAATTGTCTGGCTTTAAATTAATAGTCTGAAGTCATCATGATTACATATTGGTGGTCTGCATGTGGTGGTCTTATTCCTAGTTAATTTTGCTACAGTATTAAATAGGAATCTAGGGTTGTTTTTGTTATCTTCTGTTAGGCTGGAGAGAGAAATTAATCTAGGAGAAGTAAGGCTATGTTAGGACTGAGACTAAGTCCAAATCCAATTTATGTGCATATCCTACTTGAACCTGATCATTTGCAGCAAGCCTGAACAGCCGAAAATCATGAGATCCAATTTTTACAAATCTATTTGAGACCACATTTGTGTGTGGTTTGAAATATGAATCAAATTGCATTTTTCAAATCTGTTGAGGTCTCACGGTTCTGATCGGATTTCAGCAGGGTAGAAACTTGGCGGTCGCATGGTTGCCAGTGGCGATTAAAAACTGACCAGGGCCACTAAAAGTTGAGGTTTGATCACCCGAAGGGCGACTATGATTTGAGAAGTACGAAAAAAATTACAATAAAAATTAAATAAAATGTTCCTTCCTTGAAGTACCTTTTTTCCCCTTGCTTTCCTTTCCTCAACTCTAAGGTCATGAATTCTAGTAAAAGTTTAGTTCTAAAGTGCAAAATTCAAAGCCGTTTGTGAGTTTTCAGATCGCTCCATGATATCCACAACTTTCCCGAACTCTGACCTTTCCCATGATTCACTGTTGCATCATAACGGAAGCCGGTATCTTTCTTCCACTCCACTGTGTTGACGTTTGTAGCTAACACTAACTGCTAGATCAAAGATGACTAAAAGATGGTTACATGGGTCTGATTTTCTGACGTACCATGGGGATAATATGATCAAAGTGCCCCATCTGTCTACCCTCATGGAATGGATAGATGACGTGAAGTTGTGACCCAACGTCTGCTACGTTGACATTGTCAATTATTTTATTCCTAGTGAGGGCACTGATGGCGAGGAGCTAAGGAACTACAAAAGCACAGAGGCGAACAATTATCTACACAGTAATAAAACGGGCAAAATTATGTGTAAAAGAGAGGGCGAGTTTGTTTGCTTAAAGGCTGAGGTTGAGCCTAGCCAGAGCAAAAAAAGGGAAATCTTGCAGTTCTGCAGCAGCTATCATCTGGAAGGTAGACTGTGTCAGAGTAGAGCAATTGTATTATTGTACTGGTTTACGAATAATGCAATGTCTATATATTGTAAGTTGCTTTGGACAAAAGTGTCTGCCGAATATCATAACTATATGAACCATAAGCACCTAGCTCTAGTCTAACAGAACTCTACCAGCCGACTGTACTGTGATGTCTCTTGTATAGGTTCAAGAAGCAAAAGCTCAGTCAGAGAAGCACAGGCTAACCATTTTAATGCAGACGCAAATGCCGTCAAACTTTGGAAACAATAAACATACCATACTTAAATAATTCCTTGTCTATGTATTTGTCCAAGCTTCTTCAACTTCTTGACTACGCTGATCATTCCACATATTGGATGGTATTTGTAGGCTATTTGTTTATACTTTAGCACTGGTCGCTCTTGGATTCTCTTGGCTACTGAGGCTACATGCACTTATTGTTAGTCACTGAATAAAAATGTCAGTCAAATGACTGTACTGCAATGACCTGGCGACTTGTCTAGGGGTTACCCTGCCTCTCGCCCATAGTCAGCTGGGATAGGCTTCAGCTTGCCCGCAACCCTGGAGAACAGGATAAGCGGCTACAGATAATGGATGGATGGATGGATAAATGACTGTAATGTAGTGTAATGTTTGAATAATGTACAATTTCTAAACAACAATTACATAGAATTAATGTTGTTGATTAATCCATTTCTGGGGCATAAGGGGTGTTATTCAAGTAAAAATGGTTTAAATTTTTTTTTTTTTTTCAGCTAGAGGAAATTTAAGGGCCACTTTATTTTGGCCTGGGCCACTAAGAATTCAGGAATACTGGCTCGAGTGGTGACCAAGCACTGAAGTTAATTTTTAGCCCTGTTCCAGGTGTTTTTCTTTTCAAGTCTGTGACTTTTGACTGCATGTAAAGTTCACATTTACACATGCAGGACACATGTTAGTTTGGTGGTGCACGACATAAAGTGGAGCAGGCCAGGCCTCCGTCTCTGATACTGTCTCATTATTTTAATAAAACCTGCACCACTACTCCACATTGCCATGTGGTAAAAAAGCAAGCCCAGTTAATGTCCCCCATTTTGGTTTGTTTATGTCAGCGACTTCTACTTTTAGATACCATTTCATTACTCCTCCTGGGGCAACATCATTACGATAGAAACCAATGCGAATAAGACTGAAAATAAGGATTGCCCTACAGACACACACATTACAGTATGCACACAGAGTGCTTCCCTGTTCATTTGCTGCAGTTTCTCCTTTTTAATTTTTTATTCCTTACAGCATCAGTTATTCCACATGACTTCTACTGTGCTTTCCACTTTCTCCTTCAGATGATCTCTCTCTCTCTCTCCTTTCTTTTGCCCATCTCTAGCCACCGTCTTACTTTTTGTGTCATTTTCACTCTCATCTTCTGTCACTTTTTATGTTTATCCTTTTTTCACTCTCTTTTTCTTATGTTCTCCCCTTCCATCTAGCTGATTGTGTTGATTTACTCACTTCCCCATCACTTATGCTCTCTCTCTCTCTCTCTCTCTCTCTCTCTCTCTCTCTCTCTCTCGCCCCTTTCACATTGTATGAGGTAAAATTGTATGAGGTAAAAACAACCGGAATAGATAACAAATTTTGATTTCCTCTCAGTCTTCCTGAACGGAAAAGTAATGGATATTGTGTATTCCCACGTGACTACATTTAACAGAATGCTACCGAGCGCAAACTGTGCAAGACCACATACTGTATGAGGTATAACTTACGAGGCGGCAAGTGCATTGTTGTGACAAGCCCAAACTGAGACATTAGCTAGTTAGCAATATGGCACGAGCTGAGCTGCATCACGTCTCCATTGAGAGAGGTGTCTTCCTGTTTCTGAACATTTGTTTAAGCAAAAGTTATTTATAACATTTTTGCTTATAGCATCAGACCACCCTATCTGCTGGCTTGCCCAAGCATACAAGCATGACCCCTTGAATTCCCACATACTCTGCTTATAGACAGCATTACACAGGCACACCTGCTTTCGCTTTTTTATCCCTGGCCCAAATGAAGTTTGGCGGCTGTTAGAACCTGCGTCTGTCCTAGTTCAGATGCGTCGACATAAGAGCGCTCTGGAGCAGGGTAAAAACAAACCACACGAGTTAAATCAATCTGGTTTATTCAAGCACTGCTCAACGATACACAGAAAGAGCAGGGTTTATATACATCAGAAGCTTGCGTGACAAGATAAGTAAGGGGCTCGGGGGCACAAGGTGAACTCGCCAGATAAGGAGTCGTTTTTGTTATACATGAAAGAGCAGACCATACACCCCCTAGAACAGGAGGAACCAGGAATGTGGTTTCAGCGAAACTAGAAGGTACAGAGAAAATAAAAGAGTATGTTCTCGCGATTATGCACGTTTACCAGGGTGTGAAAGGGTCATAAAGCTCAGGACAGCTATGCACGAGAACACACACAATCTTACAATCCCCTCTTTTATACTTTGTTTACAGAGTATAACTACAGTTTAGACTCTAACGTATTGACAGACATAACAAGACTGATTAGTATGTTGTTTAGCAGTCCAATTGGCAAATCGCCAAAAAACGTTGTCCTCGTGGCTGGCTTGAGCGGGATTCCCTGCTCCAAGCGCTAAGACCAATACCAGAAGGAAAGTCATACTGGTCACTGACTTTGTTCTTTCTGTGTCCACAGGATGTAGATAGTTGAAGGTAGCCCAGGCTCACGTGTCTTCCAGATTCCTCAGTTCAGAAGTCTGCGGGACGCACCGACCATCCCCTCTTTGTAGATCAGCCGAAACCGGATCACTCCGGATGCTGGAAAGGGGATCCCTGAAAAGGCCGTCAGCTATTGTCACAACAACCTTCTGTAACACAAAAACCTGTTAGACATCATCATCATAGATTCAATTTACTATTGGAGCCTTCTTGATTCGGCTGGCGTGGATCCACTGTGGAAAAAGGTCAGTTAGTACAGCCGTTCGAGTTACAGCGAGCACATCCGTGGGTTCACTGTAGGGTGGTTCCTCTAGAGGAGTGCCTAATTTAGCGAATTTCTTTACCAACACTTTATCCCCTACCTCAAAGGGGTGAGTGGGTGCCTCAGGAATGGGAGGCTTTTTGGAATTTAGTCTCGTCCAGTACTCATCCAACACCCGCATGAGACCCACGGCGTACTCACTGAGATGTACATCAAGATCACTCGTTCCTATAGCCTGCATACCTCTGCGCCAGGGTGTAGGAAAAGGCCGGCCCATCACGAGCTCGTACGGAGACAGGTTGTCGAGGGCCACTTGAGCGGTCATTCGCATGTCAGCGAGAACTAAAGGCAAAACTTGTACCCAATTTTTAGTACCAGCTTCTTGCATGGCTTTACGCAGCTTACCCTTGATTGTTCTGTTTGCGCGCTCCACAATGCCGGAGGACTGCGGATGGTACGGGATGTGGAAACGCCAATGGATCTTTAAGTCTTTACACAGTTCTTGTGTCACCTTAGAGGTGAACGGTGTACCTTTGTCAGAGTCTATCCCTACCGGGAGACCATAACGCGGAATGATTTCTTGCGTCAATTTGTTTACCGCCGTGCGAGCGTCTTCTTTCCCGCAAGGGAAAGCCTCCACCCATCGTGAAAATTTGTCGACCATGACCAAGAGATACTTAAAGGGGCCCTGTTTTGGCATGTGAGTAAAGTCAATCTGCCATTCCTGGAACGGCGTGTCAGGTATGGGAAGGTGCTGATGTACCGCGCCTGGTTTAGATGGATTATTCTGGGCGCACGTTAAACATCTGTCTAGAATGTGATGTACATCGGTGTGTATTTTGTCGATGCAAAATATTTTGGATAAATCCTCCACTACCCCCCTTCGTCCGCGGTGAGTGGGACCATGAAACTCGCGGACGAGAAATGGAGTGCAATGTCTAGGCAAACAAAGGCGGCCCTGAGCATCGATCCGAACGCCGTCAGACGGCTGCGCGCCGCATGAGTCCCAGAAATGGTTGTCTGAGGCCGAAGCGGAGGCCTGGAGGGAGATCAAGTCAATGTCCGGAAGAACGGCACTAATCATACGGCTGGATGAGACCAGGGAGAGAGTAAGCGAAGGCGGAAAAACACCGGAGGCAGCCGCGGCTTTGGCAATGCGATCGGCGAGAGAGTTTCCCCTGATCTCAAAAGAGTCCCCAATACAATGAGCACGAGTCTTAACAATGGCTAAAGAGCGCGGGAGAAGACACGCTGTAATAAGATCAGTAACAAGCGAAGAATGAGAAATGGGCTTACCGTCTGCAGTGGTGAACCCACGCGAAGCCCAAATCCGACCAAAGTCATGAGCAACGCCGAAAGCGTAGCGTGAATCAGTGTAGATAGTGACGTCGGTGTCCTGAGCAATAACACATGCACGGGTTAGAGCGTATAGTTCGGCAGCCTGAGCCGAGGAGAAAGGAAGAGAAAAAGCTTCAACAGTTTCATCAGGAAGGCGGCACACAGAATAACCACACACGAAAACGCCGTCAGAGGGGCGTGAGCACGAGCCGTCCACAAACAGCGAATCACCTGAAAGTAACGGGGTGGAGCGTAAGTCGGGGCGGATACTTGTCTCGAAAAGAATGCTAGAAATGCAGTCGTGTGTTTCAGAAGGAAGAAAATCATCCTGTGAATTGAGGAGGCGCTGAAGCGCGTGCGCGAGAGAATCAAAGGAGGAGGAGGGCTTAACAGTAAGGTTTTCGGTGGCCAAAAGAATAGACTCATATCCAGAGCGACGCTGAGCGGATAAATGCTGGGTACTGAGGTTCTTTAAAACGTGCACTACATCATGTGAGGTGTGGAGAACAAGCGGGTGAGACAAAACCAGCCGTTCAGCGTCCGTGACCATGACAGCACATGCAGCCACCGCCCTGAGGCAAGCAGGGAGACCCTGTGCCACAGAATCGAGAGTTTTAGAGAGGAACGCACAAGGCCGCATACCCCCCCCGTGCTCCTGCGCCAAAACCCCAGACGCAGTTCCCTGCTGGTTGCACACATATAAATGAAACGGCAAACGGTAATTCGGAAGTCCGAGAGCAGGGGCCGAGCATAAAGCCTGTTTCAAGGCCCTGAAGGCCGTCAGCATCTCATCAGACCACACCAAGGGCTGAGTCAAAGGGTCCGAGTGCAGAATTGCAGAGCGCAGACACTTGTCATAGGTGGAACAGTCAGGAATCCACTGGCGGCAGTAATTGATAAGTCCCAGAAAAGCCATGAGGGCGTGTTTCGTGGCAGGCACCTGAGTGTCTAGGATGACCTGCACACGCTCGGGGCTGAGCCTGCGGGAGCCCTGGGAGAGATCGTGACCCAGGTATCGGACAGTGGGGAGGCAGAACTGAAGCTTAGTTCGTGAGACCTTGAAACCTTCTTGCGCCAGAAGGGAGAGGAGAGCAAGTGTAGCTGTAGCGCAAATGTCCTTATCCTCCGCCGTTACCAGAAGATCATCCGCGTATTGGAGCACGGAGGAGCCCGAGGGGAGGCACAAACCGGCCAAGGCGTCCCTCACTACGGCTGTAAAAACCGCGGGGGAATCGACATATCCTTGGGGTAACCTGGTCCATGTGTACTGCTTTCCCCTGTGCGTAAAAGCGAACAGGGGCTGCGTGTCGTGGCCCACAGGGACGCTGAAAAAGGCAGAACAGAGATCAATTACAGAGAAAAACGCATGTTCACACGGAATCGAGGCCATAAGAGAGGGAACGTCTGGAACTAATGGGGCGACTGGGATAATTAACTCATTAATCTTACGCAAATCCTGGGTGAAACGCCACGTGCCGTTGGGCTTCTGCACCGGATTCACTGGGGTGTTATAAGGGCTAACACAGGGAACAACCACACCTTGCTCTAGGAGAGAACACAGAACATCATCAATGCCAGACAGTTTAGCTGGGGAAAGGGGGTACTGTTTTACATATACTGGCGAAGAGTGTTTAATGACCGCCTCGTAAGGGGTACAGTTAACAAAGCCCACCTCGTCCTTATGTTCCGCCCAAAGAGAAGCTGGGAGATCAGAAAGAGAGGGTGTGAGGCAGGTAACGGCACAAGCAGCATTGAGAAGGTTATGGGGAAGAGAAAGAGAGGTGAGGGCAAGAGCAGCCGACGAGGTTTCGTCTGGTATGTCAACAACCATGTGTGAGCCACTAAAAGAAATAGAGAGCCCTAGGAGGCTCATGAGGTCCCGTCCAAGCAGGTTAAAAGGGCAATCAGGCATGCAAACAAAGGAGTGAGAAAACTTCAGTAAAGGATCAAGGGCACAAGTAACAGAAAGGGGGGGGCGTGCAACTGGAATGGAAAGGAACCCCTTCTATTCCCACAGAGCTTACAGACCGTGTAGATAAAGGACCCGCATATTCCCTCCCCACTGAGGACATGGTAGCCCCGGTGTCGAGTAAAAAAGGATATTCAGTCCCTGCCAGGCATAAAACAATAGTGGGAAGATCTTCGTTAAGAGGGGAGCTGAATAAAAGATTTAACATAGCAACGGTCGGGGTTTCATCGCTCTGAGGGCAGCCCTATGGGCGGGCAGGATCTCTCTGCCCTGTGGGGCTTGAACCGGCGCGCATGACGGGTTTCTCGCGTTCCTGCTCATCTCGCTGTTTCGCATGACATTCTCTTATCCAGTGCCCCTCTTTTCCACAATAGTGGCACTTTCCATTTCTCCTCCCTCCCCCACCGCGCGGCCCCATTCGGCGACCCCTCTCCTGTCGGCCATCCACCCGTCCGCCCGGCACAACAGATAAACATGCTTTATTCATCTTACAGTCTAGGAGACCATCGCTCTCCAGCGTGCGTACTCGCTCCCCGGCCTGGCGGAGGACCAGATTATTCCGGTCACTCCAGTGATGTTTTAAAACGCTCTGTATTTCGGGGCGACAATTAGACAAAAAGGTGGACAAGAACATTGGGTTCGGGTTTGCCAAATTGAGTTCGAGACCTCCCAAATGTTGCCAAACTTCCCCAAAGCGCTTCCAGAAAGCCGACGTCAGCTCAGAACGCTCCTGTTTGCAATTAGTGACCTGTGACAGGTCTCTATTTGCTTGTTTTAAGGCGAGCAGGTATCGCGTCAACTGCTCGCGAAGCTGCTGCAGCGCGTCCGGCGTGTCTTTCCAAAAGAAGGTAGACACGGTGCGCTGGCGAGGGCGACCGTTTTCCCCTACCGGAGGCAATTCCTCCTTAACATTAACAGCAATATCGTTGACGGGGCGGAGGACCTGTACGTTTTCTAACAGGGCCGTCTCATCATATGCGCCTCCTAATTTATTTTGCAGAATAAACCGGTAATCAGCTCCCGTAAGCTGACAATTACGAGAAACATTAATTAACTGATCAACAAAAAGCAAGGGCTTATCGGGTGACGGAAGAAGCGAGATGATGTCCTTAAGAGCCGACGGGGACGGGGGAGTTATATCAATACCACTGCGCTTTGCAACCCATACACAAGCAGCGTTTTGTGGCGGATAAGGACGCGAGCCGGCGTCTGGTCCCACATCGTCAGGATTATCCCAATCATCATCGTCATCGGTGTCATCATCGGTATCGTCACTACTTTCTTCGTCTTTGCCGTTCTTGGCTGATGCAGGCGCACCCTTTATCCCTCCGGGACGCTGCCCTCTGTCAACCGTGGGGGGGGGGGCACGCAGACACAGCAGCCAGGGACGGATAAATTTTAGGAATCGTTTTTGCAGCTGACGGCGATTTACCAATAACTTTTCCAGCCTTACTATAAGGTGGAGGTTTACTGTCTAACGAGGCTGGAGGAGCAGAATGAGATTTGGATTTTCCTAGCGCCGCCTCCTCCGTTTCCTTGGTGACGGGTGCAGCCCGAGGCTTCGGGATGGATTTCAGGACTGAACGGGGAGTATAAGCCTGTTTAAAATTATCCCAAATCTTTTCATATCGTACCACTTAGCGGAACCCTCCCGCATATACGGGCGATCCCAACCGGGGTCCCCTAATCCCTCATAAATCATGCGATAGGCCGATGCAAGATAACCAGGATCGAAAGTACCTTGGCGAGGATATGAAGGAATTTGAGGGTTGGCCTCGGTCCAACCTGCCAAATTATCGAGCCAAGGAGAAACATGATAAGCGAAACCGCACCTAGTCATCCACTCGGCCGGGGTTTCCCCTGGCGCAGGTTTAGGGAACGAGTTTCCCATCGTACAATGACAACAGACGGATCTGAAGAGGAACAGACGGAAATGTGTCGTAAATTTGTATAGCGCGCTCTTCCTGGACTCGAACCAGGGAAAACTGTCCTCCGTAGGACACTACGAAACTACTGCCAACCAGGTAGTCAATCAAACATGTCTTACCTGATTGAGAGTATCACGTCGGGGTCACCAAATTGTTAGAACCTGCGTCTGTCCTAGTTCAGATGCGTCGACATAAGAGCGCTCTGGAGCAGGGTAAAAACAAACCACACGAGTTAAATCAATCTGGTTTATTCAAGCACTGCTCAACGATACACAGAAAGAGCAGGGTTTATATACATCAGAAGCTTGCGTGACAAGATAAGTAAGGGGCTCGGGGGCACAAGGTGAACTCGCCAGATAAGGAGTCGTTTTTGTTATACATGAAAGAGCAGACCATACACCCCCTAGAACAGGAGGAACCAGGAATGTGGTTTCAGCGAAACTAGAAGGTACAGAGAAAATAAAAGAGTATGTTCTCGCGATTATGCACGTTTACCAGGGTGTGAAAGGGTCATAAAGCTCAGGACAGCTATGCACGAGAACACACACAATCTTACAGCGGCGGATATAGAAACGGGTTCCGTCTGTCCGGCCGGCTGGCTGTCCGTCCGGCTGTCCGTCTGGTCACGTTTTCGGGCCATATCTTTAAAACTACTGAAGATATCTTCATGAAACTTTGTATACATATCAAGCAACATGTGAACTGGTGCCTTTTGCTATTTTGGATTTTTGAAAAAAAAAAGTATTTTTCAAATTTTTATATAAAAAATAGATTTTGACTTAGTTTCTAAGAGCAATGTTAGTCTCCGGAGCATATATCCGAAACTATTCATGATATGGATTTGAAACTTGGTATACATGTTAACAAGGTGATGCAGATGTGCCTTTTCATACTACGAAATGTGAGAAATTTAAATTTTTCACGTTTCCATGGAAACAATTTCACACTTAGTCTCTCAGGTTAGTCTTCGGGGTAGGTTTTGTTTCCGGAGCAGAACTTGAAAACTATGAGTGTTATGGTCTTGAAAGTTGGTATATATGTTGATTAAGTAATGTATATGTGCCTTTTGATACTAAGAAATGTGAGAAATTTTAAATTTTAGCTCGCCTGGACCAAAGGTCTGGTGGGTTTATGCCATGGGCTGCTGAGGTCATTGTAAAGAGGTAGGGTTGGTTTCCTGCAGCAGAACCTGAAAAATGTAACAAATAATATCGTGAAACTTGGTATATAGTTGGTAGATAGGGCGGGGGATATAGATGACTCTGTCTTCTTGTTTTACTTATTACTCACCTTATTTAAACCCCGGCTTGTGTTAGTTTGTCTTGTGTTTGTCTTCATTTCCCTTGCTGATGCTTGTTTTGTTCTTCATGTCTACTGTTGGCATCTTTTCATGCCTGGTGTTTTTTTTTTTTTTGCTTTGATGATCCTGTGTAAATAAAAGGTTTCTGCACTTGCATCTGTCTCTGCACCTCGACCATAATAAAAATATGAAGTGGAAATCCCATTCAGAGAGAGAGAGAGAGAGAGAGAGAGAGACAACATTTACGTAACTTTAATGACAGGATAATTTTATAACTTTTTTTTTTTACGATTTACTGTTGTTGATATCATATTGTGTGTAATTTATAAGGTATATCGAGTTTATAAGGTATATCAACCTATACAATTTATAAAGTAATATAAACCATCTGAGAAAATCATTTCCGCTTAGAATGTAAACAAACCGTCGAAATGACAGCAGCAATTTGTGAAAAATGCTATAATAATAATTACTGAAAAATAAAAAAGATACGTTTTTACCATGAAATACTTTCATTCCATATTTTGTTGTGGGTTTTTTTTATTTTTGGGGGGTTTTTGTTTTTGAGTGGGGTTTTTATTTCATCCTCGGTTGATTCAGCAACACACTCCGACATTATTTTCTTCTTCTTCTTTCAGGTTTTTTTTGCTATAGTTGCTGCTATAGTTTTAGTGAGTGTTGTAGCTCTAATGTAATATGTTTACTTTAGATCTATAACATTCATATAACAACCAAATGGGCGAAGGCAATTATAATACTTGTTGGCAGAGGTCGGCACTCAGTGAATGTTGTAGCAATAGACAGGACACAGTTTACTTCAAAGGTGCCATTTATTGAAATAGCTGACATGAATTAGCAAACTAATACTGATCAGATATAGCAACAATAGCAGCCAAGGAATAATTCAATAAAAAAATGGTGATACAATGTATACAAGTAATAATCAGTAGTGTATAAAGCAATAGTCAGTAGTAAGTAGAATAATAACCAGCAGTAAACAGGATGAGAAATCAGCAGTGAATATGATGATAACCAAGGCACTAATGGTGATCAGAAGTAATGGGCTATATGCAAGTGTTACAGTACAGGGGCGAGTGAATGTTAAAATGTGAGAGGGAAATCACGTGTTTATGTGTGTCTGTGTGAGAGTGTGTATGTGTGTGTGTGTGTGAGTGAGTGTAGGCGTGTGTGTGCGTGTGCGCAGCAACGAGATGAGGAGGAGCTAGGGAGAGAGAGCGTGCGCAGGTGCACGACAAGGAGGAGGGGCGTGAGGGAACGAGGCTGTGCGTGGGTGCGGGCGAGATAGGTGTGGTATGTGAATGTAGTGCGCGAGCCTTTGTGCTAGGCTCGGCCTAAAGGGGGGTGGGCAACAAGGAGAGCGCATGAGGGAGAGTAACAAAGGATCTGTAACTTAAGAGCTAGTCTCAACTAGGCCTTAAACCCAAACTTCTACCCAACCCTTAGCTACTCCTGAAATCCCAATGTTGAGGGGTGTAGTGCAACGGAGGGAGTTAAAAAGAGAAAGAGAGACAGAGAGAGAGAACGCATGCATGATGTAACTAATACGAATAGTAAACAAAGCAAATCAAACAACACGCGGTCTAAGACCGGCTTTCATGTGAATCAAAATGCGTACTGTACATTTAAACCATGAATGAATTCAAATAAACAACACTCTTCGCATTAACTAGCCACAGCTAAGACTAACAATTGCCCAGATGCCAGCCTTAATTGAGATCGCTCTTGCTTGGCAACCGAAGGTGCGTCGTCTGTTATCCAAAGACAGCGCGGAGTGCAGGTCCAGGGAGAAAACAGTTCTGTTCCTTTTGCTTTTACAGCTCGTCAGCTGAAGATCTTTGGTGTCCCGTCAGTCGTCCGATGATCTGGAAGGAATCTTGTCTGTAGTTCGTCGATGTTGCAAAGGGAAAAGGGATCCGGTCACCTTTTCTCTTTTAAAATACTGCGTGGGCTGCAGTAACTAACCAGTTCAGTTATTATTACAACTATGTGAAGATCAAATACATTGAACTTTGGCTAAAAGTCCGGTATCAATAGCTCGTTCTTTGTTCTTTGTTCTTCTTTAGCACAGATGCAACGACGTCTCTCTTTCACGCGTGGGGATCCACCACCAGAGAGAAAGAATTTCGATTCCACCGCGGGTTTTAAAGCACAGTCGTGACATCACTGTATTTGGTATCCGGTATCATCTCTGTATCCATTACCATTACAGGGAGTCAGAAGAATGGGCGGAGATAGAACATGGCATCGAGTACAGGGATTGTTGTGTTCAATGCTATAACAGTGGAAGGGGAGAAGATGGGCCATAAAGTGAAGCAGGGAATTGTGGGTACTATGGCTATGGCAGGGCGGCATGGTGGTGTAGTGGTTAGCGCTGTCGCCTCACAGCAAGAAGGTCCGGGTTCGAGCCCCGTGGCCGGCGAGGGCCTTTCTGTGTGGAGTTTGCATGTTCTCCCCGTGTCCGCGTGGGTTTCCTCTGGGTGCTCCGGTTTCCCCCACAGTCCAAAGACATGCAGGTTAGGTTAACTGGTGACTCTAAATTGACCGTAGGTGTGAATGTGAGTGTGAATGGTTGTCTGTGTCTATGTGTCAGCCCTGTGATGACCTGGCGACTTGTCCAGGGTGTACCCCGCCTTTCGCCCATAGTCAGCTGGGATAGGCTCCAGCTTGCCTGCGACCCTGTAGAACAGGATAAAGTGGCTAGAGATAATAAGATGAGATGAGATGAGATGGCTATGGCATGGCAGCCCCCCTACAATGACTATAACACAGAGGTATAAATTAAATATTCAAACATCAGCTGGAGTTCAATTATCGATGGCAACACTGTTGATCGCAGCATTGATTTCTGTCCATACTACATTTTTCTGACTCCCTATGATGTTACTTTTTAGGCTACCAGAAACAAATAATTAATTCATTTGAACTTTGAGCTTTTATTTTGAGGGCAGAGAAGTTTCTCTCCATGGCCGTATTATGCCTCTCCTTGTCATAAAGTCTAGGGGCACGGCCTCGAAACCCTCTCGTACGATGATTTCTACATTCAGATTTGCACTGGTTTCTATGCTAGATTGATCAGTGAAGGCTTCTGTCTTTCGATCTCTATCCACTCTTATCTCACCTTTCTCTCTCTCTCTCTCCCCTTTCTAAACAATTCTACTCTCTCATTTGCTCCCTCCCTTCCTATTTCTCTGTGTAGTGATTTGAAGCATGAGCTGGAGGAGGAGGGCGCACGCTGTCTGCTGCTGGCCAAGCAGCGCGGCTTTAATGAGCAATGCTGCATTCGCTGCTGTGGGCCATTCGGCTTCTTTCTCAAGCCACGCCGTGTCTGCCTCAACTGTCGCTACAACGTTTGCAAAGCCTGCTGCTCCTACAGCCAACAAGAGAATGGCTATGTCTGTACCTTTTGCCACAAGAGCAGGTCAGTAATCACGCTCTCTCTCTCTCTCTCTCTCTCTCACACACACACACACACACACACACACACACACACACGGTCATGTGCATGCACCTGCAGAAACTCAAAGACATTGTTCTGCTTGTTGTCCATTTTGACTATATGGTGGTGAGAAGGAGCAATAAACACCTAGAGTTAGAGAAAGAGGAGCTACATATGAGTGTTTCATTCAAGACAGATCGAGAAACAAACAGACAGACATGGCTTGTTGGTTTGCATGGACACCAGGAAACAACACACACACACACACACATGCATATGCACACCTGCAGCTACAGAACAAAATGTAAGATTTGTACGCAAAACAGCATGAATACACTCATACAGGGTTTTGCACACATTACTGCTATGTATTTATTCTGTGTGACCTGAGGGGCTTCTTCAGATGAAGAAAAGAGAACAGAGGACTCATGCATGTGTTAGAGGAGGGAATAGAAGAGAGAGGCATGAGCAGATAAAGGGAGGGGCACTTCGATCCAGCTCCCTGGATTACTGGACAAATGCTTTTCAGAAACATGGAAGGAGAGCGAGAGAAAGAGAGAGAGAGAGAGAGAGAGAGAGAGAAAATATAAGTGAAATATTTCCTAGCATCATAGAGATTGTATTTAAACTACACAGGCAAGGTGCTTTCATTTGCTCCACTATTCTTCCATCTCTCCCCTCTCTTTCTCTCACTCCCTTTCTTTTGGTCATTCCCCCTGAAGCAGTCAGTGTTAATGGTATCAGTGGTCAGCATTTCGAGGTACTTGGACATATGGGAAACAAATACCATACATTATGCTATATTCAAATATGCATAGGAAATACAAATGTGGTTATTTAATCGAAATGCTTTTGCTGAATTGAAGCCTGACATTTTCCTTTGTAGGCTAAGTGGCGAAAACTAGATAGCGAGTTGAATAAATTAAATATATAAAAATTAGTTCAATCTGGGGGCGGCACAGTGGTGTAGTGGTTAACACTGTCACCTCACAGCGAGAAGGTCCTGGGTTCGAGCCCAGCGGCCGGAGAGGGCCTTTCTGTGTGGAGTTTGCATGTTCTCCCCGTGTCCGCGTGGGTTTCCTCTGGGTGCTCCGGTTTCCCCTACAGTCCAAAGACATGCAGGTTAGGTTAACTGGTGACTCTAAATTGACCGTAGGTGTGAATGGTTGTCTGTGTCTATGTGTCAGCCCTGTGATGACCTGGCGACTTGTCCAGGGTGTACCCCGCCTTTTGCCCGTAGTCAGCTGGGATAGGCTCCAGCTTGCCTGCGACCCTGTAGAACAGGATAAAGCGGCTAGAGATAATGGGTAGATAGTTCAATTTGTTTTTGTAAAACCTTTTATTTTAAAAACATTGCAATTACAGAATTTATGTGCTAAACTAAAGCATCTTGTTTCCCTGAAAACTTTATGGAATACACTGAACTTTTATTTGTGATCTGTTACTATAGCATCATAGAAATGCTCACGATACTCCCCATGCTCTTGCGAAGGTTTATTGTGTCATCATTTATGTAATATTAATAACACATACGCTTGATATGTTAAGAGATGTATGTTTGGCTATATTTATTTAGCTAGCTTTGCCATAGCGTAAGCCATATGTACACACATTATGGCTGGGAAACCACAACAGCTTGCATCAAATGTAATTCACAGTGGAAATAATTTGTGTTTCTTGATAAGAAGTAAAATAAATGTTGGCATAGTGTTAATATGTCAATATTATATATTATATAATATGTAATTTTTGCGGGTGGCACGGTGGTGTAGTGGTTAGCGCTGTCGCCTCACAGCAAGAAGGTCCGGGTTTCTGTGCGGAGTTTGCATGTTCTCCCCGTGTCCGCGTGGGTTTCCTCCGGGTGCTCCGGTTTCCCCTACAGTCCAAAGACATGCAGGTTAGGCTAACTGGTGACTCTAAATTGAGTGTAGGTGTGAATGTGAGTGTGAATGGTTGTCTGTGTCTATGTGTCAGCCCTGCGATGACCTGGCGACTTGTCCAGGGTGTACCCCGCCTTTCGCCCGTAGTCAGCTGGGATAGGCTCCAGCTTGCCTGCGACCCTGTAGAACAGGATAAAGCGGCTAGAGATAATGAGATGAGATGTAATTTTTGTCATCTATAGATCTCTAGAATTTAGGTTTTGGCTCTTGCAGAAGTTGCACGGTGGTGTAGTGGTTAGCACTGTCGCCTCACAGCAAGAAGGTTCTGGGTTCAACCCTTTCTGTGTGGAGTTTGCATGTTCTCCCCGTGTCTGCGTGGGTTTCCTCCGGGTGCTCCGGTTTCCCCCACAGTCCAAAGACATGCAGGTTAGATTAACATGGGGCGGTCTTGGGCTGAAGTGCCCTTGACACCAAGACACCAAACCTCCAACTGCTCCCCGGGTGCTGTAGCATAGCTGCCCACTGCTCTGGGTATATGTGTGTGTGTGTGTGCTCATTGCCCATGCATGTGTTCAGTGCTTCAGATGGGTTAAATGCAGAGGATGAATTTCACTGTGCTAATACAGGCTTCTTCTTCTTCTTCTACTAGAGTGTTAGAACCTATCCCAGTGGGTATATAGGATGATATAAGATGATATAGGAAAGAGGCAGAATGGAATGAATGAGTTGGATCGGATTGGATGAGTTGGATGAAAAGGAGTAAGGGATGTGAACGTGTACATGTTTGGGAAGAGGATATACTGCAGTACTGCCTTTATTTAGAGTAAATTTGAATACAATTAAATCAAAAGGTTTTAATGTGGTAAAGTAAAACATCCCGTTTCTCTGATAACTTTGTGTACTACACTGAACTTTTATTACATCTACGAGTATTACTGAAAAATACACACGTGTTATATTATCAAATATTGCTGCATATTCGAATGCAAACAAGCAACGATTCCTGCCATCTGTATGTGACAGAATTCCAGCAGAGGCAGTGCCCACTGCATACCCATGAAACTGATTACTCAAACATGGTTTTAAATGAGGCATGTTCGCGTGGCAAGAATTCTCTGACCCAGCAATTTGATGTGAGCCGACATCAAGAAGAGCAATGGCATTGAAAACAAAGACAAAAAGTGGTGTGTGTGTGTGTGTGTGTGTGTGTGTGTGTGTGTGTGTGTGTGTGTGTGTGCAGTAGGCAAGCTATCTCACTCATAGTGTCTTGGTTGCATGATATTGTCTTAGCTTTAGTCTAAAGTAGACATTAATTATTTGTGCATTTCATCTATTAAGATTGAAAAATGTATCAGTTCCTTTTCCACAGATTTTTCCTCAAAATATGGTTTTCTTACTGGAGGTTTTCTGGTCTGATAGTACTGTATATTTATGTAGATATTTATGCATAGTTCAATGGAAAAAAAAAGGTTCCCTGTTGTTTACAGAGGTTAAGGTTAGGTTTAGATTTAGGTACAGGCATTGTATTAATCAGCTGCATTAATAATTGTCAATGAAAGATGAAAGGTCCTCACAAGGAGGTGTGTGTGTGTGTGTGTGTGTGTGTGTGTGTGTGTGTGTGTGTGTGTGTGTTCTATGCTGACTCAGACGTTACAGAACACACTCACACGTACAGAGTGTTAGTGCCTTCTGTTAAGTGACCCATCCCACAATTTTTGTGTAAGACTGTGTGTATATGTTCACTGAAAGTGAAAAACACAGATGGCAACATTGTGGTGTGTGTGTGTTGTGGTTTGCATGACTGATATACATGATAATTAAGGTAAGATGTATAAGACAGTAGTGAGACCAGCTGTGATGTATGGATTGGAGACCGTACCCTTAATGAAGAGACAGGAGGCAAAGTTGGAGGTGGCGGAGTTGAGGATGTTAAGGTTTGCGATGGGAGGTTGGACAGGATAAGGAACGAGCACCTCAGAGGGACAGCACATGTGGAGAGCTTGGGAATTAAGCTAGGAGAGATGAGACTGAGATGGTATGGGCACATCCTGAGAAGAGATGCAGAGCATGTTGGAAGGAGAATGTTGAGGATGGAGCTGCCAGGCAAACGAAAACAAGGAAAGCCAAAGAGGAGATACATGGATGTGGTGAGAGAGGACATGAAAGTGGCAGGTGTGGTAGAGAAGGATGCGGAAGACAGGGAGCAATGGAGACCAAAGATCCGCTGTGGCGACCCCTGATCGGGAGCAGCCAAAAGAAGAAGAAGAAGATATACATGATAATTTTTACTAGTAATTAAAAAAAAAGTGTTTCCAGTCATGTTTTTCAAAGTGGGCGGCACAGTTATGCAGTGGTTAACACTGTTGCCTCAGAAGGTTCTGAGTCTGAACCTTGCAACCGACTGGGGCCTTTCTGTGTGGTGTTTGAAGGCTGTTCTATTATTATAGTTAAATGCCGCTAAACAACACCAACAATGAAAAAGAAATAAAGTAAATGTTTAAAATAATATATCTGTGTAGGCCACATTTCAGAGTTACACAGAGGAACATGTATGCAGTGTTTAGTACCTACCAAAAGTGATCCAAGGAAGGACAGCCAGTGAACCAGTGTTGAAAGCTCATTGATCCGCACGAGGCACGAAGGCTAGCCCATATGATCCAATCCTACAGAAGAGCTACTGTAGCGCAAATGTCTAATGCTGACACCTTTCTGTTTTAGCCATCGTTAACTTTTTCAGCAGTTTGTGCTACAGTAGCTCTTCTGTGGGATTGGACCATATGGGCTCGCCTTCATGCCCCGTGCGAATCAATGAGCTTTCGACACCAGTGATCCCGTCACCAGTTCACTGGCTGTCTTTCCTTTGGACCAGTTTTGGTAGGTACTAAACACTGCATACATGCTGTGACCCACTGGAGATGCTCAGACCCAGTCAACTCACTCACTCACTCCAGCTTGTCCCAGTTATGTGTGTGGTGGTCATCGCCATGTGGACCCTATTGATCCACCACATATCATATTAATTGGTGTATAGTTTTACGCTGGATACCCTTCCTGCCACAACCCTCCCATTTCTAGGCTTTTCCATTCTTCCCATTTCCATTCACACACACACACACACACACACACACACACACACACACACGGACAATGATGCCCATACATCTGATTGATGTCCAACTCTAAAAAATCTAGAAAAAATATGAATGTAAAAAAATTTTATTGTATTGGATATCCTAGGACCAATTCCACTTGGTGGACTGACCGATTACTTAAAGTCTAGATGATACTGTAAGCGGGGAGTGAAATGCTAATTTTAGAAAATAAACTAAGCTACCAATTGCATTCTTGTTTACTTTATAACACTGACTCTTCTATAATGCTATAATGCGTTCTGTTCCTCTCTTCTTATGCATGCGTGTTTACAGGGTCCTGAGGGCCCAGTCTTTGGAGTGGTATTATAACAATGTCAAGAGTCGCTTTAAGAGGTTTGGCAGCGCTAAAGTCTTCAAGACCCTCTACAGGAAGCACATTATTGAGAGAGGAGCATTGTCAGAGTTGGCAGGTAAGCTATTTCTATACACACACGTGCTTTGTATTAATATGTGGGTCAATATGAGGAAAGCTTATTCAATTAAAAGCAAACTTTATTTAATTAAAAAATGTATATATCTCTACTAAACTGTGTAACCTGGCAGAGAAGGTGACTGTTGCAGTGAATGCTTTTATTAGATTAATTTAGATTAGATTAGATTAGATTAGATTAGATTAGATTAGATTAGATTAGATTAGATTAGATTAGATTAGATTAGATTAGATTCAGGGCGGCACGGTGGTGTAGTGGTTAGCGCTGTCGCCTCACAGCAAGAAGGTCCTGGGTTCGAGCCCCGGGGCCGGAGAGGCCTTTCTGTGTGGAGTTTGCATGTTCTCCCCGTGTCCGCGTGGGTTTCCTCCGGGTGCTCCGGTTTACCCCACAGTCCAAAGACATGCAGGTTAGGTTAACTGGTGACTCTAAATTGACCGTAGGTGTGAATGTGAGTGTGAATGGTTGTCTGTGTCTATGTGTCAGCCCTGTGATGACCAGGCGACTTGTCCAGGGTGTACCCCGCCTTTCGCCCGTAGTCAGCTGGGATAGGCTCCAGCTTGCCTGCGACCCTGTAGAAGGATAAAGCGGCTAGAGATGATGAGATGAGATGAGATTAGATTCAACTTTGTCATTATGCAGCGTGCAGGTACAAATTCAATGAACTGCAGTTAGCATCTAACCAGAAGTGCAAAAATACAGGATTATTGACATTTATGTGTCAGAAGTAAGTACTATAGCATCGTGATGCTGTATGTTACAGTATATATTACAGTGATGGACAGTGGAGAGTTACATTATACAAATACTATATTTGTAAATATTTAAGTGCATATTTACAGAGGGGAAGTGGACAGGATTAGAGAGTATGTAAGGTTTTCGGTCCAGTTAGATGTACAGTTTTATTAAAAGAACTGGCAATTAGCAAAGAGGTCCAAAACAGGAGGCAAAACACAAGGTTGAGAGACTGGCGCAAAGTCAGACGATGATTAAACAGAATGTCAAAGAGCAAGGCAGAAGAAAAAAACCAGAACAATAATCCAAGGTCTATGAGCAATGTCAAACAAAGATTTGTCAGTTATATACACAGTGAGCATGACAGCATATCAACATGACAATGAGCATGGTGTGTGGGCGTTGTAGTCCAATGAGTGCATGTTTGTAATCTGAGGTGCATTGTGGGAAATGGAGCTGAACTTAATTTTTTTGCCGTGCTCATTATTTGTTTCATAATGTATCATAATGATATTAAATTGCTTATTGTATTACTGTAACACACATTTTCCGTGGCACTTGATGAAAAATAATTCTTGTTTTCGGGTCTTTTCATTCCTTCTCACTGTTAAAGGGGAACTGAAGACAAATTTTTTATTAACAAAATGCTATTTATCTCATTTTATTAAATATAGGAATGCATTTCTGACGGCTGTTTTGTCACTGCTATAGCAAGTTACGAGTGTTTGAAATATGCTATGTCAGACCTGTGCGAGACATCGCAGGACGGAAGTAAAACGTACAGCGGAAATCAAAGTGACCAACATCTGCCAACGTTGTCAAAAGACGCGCGTGCCCTCTTTTGAATGCTGACGTAATCAAGCCGGAAGTTTTGTTTGTTTTGTTAGCAATCAGGAAAGTTTGAAAAAAGTAGGCAGTAATCGTCATTTAAACTCGTTTTTGTGCAATATTTCGTTTGGAAAACAGTTTTCAAAATGGCGGCGCCGACACCTGGCTGACACGTCACGTTTCGAAGTCTCGCACAAGTCTCGTGAAGATCGCGCGGATAAGCGACGCCTGCCGTGGACCAAACGAACTAAATACAACATGGCTAAAAACCGAATAGGCCGATAAGTATAATATTTAATTGCAGTTAGTTGCCAATACGAGTCACGATATAAGGTTACTAAAACCGAAAACGTAATCGAATAACACGTTAATTAAGAAATAAAGCAAGTTTAAAAAGGACTTCAGTTCTCCTTTAACTTTGTACATTTTGTCAGTAGCTGGAACTAAATATCATTCATTCAGTTAATTTACAGGTGTAGTCAGAGAAAAAAATAATCTTGAAATTTAGCTGTGTTAACTGTCTGCTGCAACCATCAGGTGAAACACAGAATTGTAACATGTTAGCCAGCAGGCCACCTATCATGCATTTGTCATGGTATCGCCAAAGGGCGCAGAACTACACAAGCCTCAAGCATGAGCACGTCACATGTCTCACTAATCACTTTCGCCTGTGTCTCATTATGCCTTGTTAGCGCCACAATTTAAGTTCTAATTTTTCAGTGCCTCACAGCCAAACTTCTGTTGTTATTGTCATTTGTTGTTGTTGTGTGTCATGATAAGTCAAAAGAATGCTGGATTGTCACTGTGTATAAGACCCTATATCTAGTGCTGCCATGCACAGCAATGACTGCTATGCACATTTCCTTTATCAAGCAGTTCCCTCAGGAAAGTTAAAACCTTTAGCACTGGGCAGCACACAGGGTCTGTCTGACAAAGGGTACACTCCTCATAGAATAGTTTCCGCTTGAGGGGAAGGCTAAGGGCTCCTGCATTTAATAGTGTTTTCTTTAGTCAAGTCAATATATTTGTATAGCGCTTTTAACAACAGACATTGTTGCAAAGCAGCTTAACAGAAAAATATAGATTTTGAACATATGAATTAATACATTTATCCCTGATGACCAAGGCTGAGGTGATGATCGCAAGGAAAAACTCCCTGAGACAAAATCTTGAGAGGAACCAGACTCAAAAGGGAACCCATCCTCATTTGGGTGCATGGATAGTGGGATTATAAATAATTCAAGTCAAGTTTATTTGTATAGCGCTTTTAACAATAAACATTGTCGCAAAGGAGCTTTACAGAATTTGAACAACTTAAAATATGAGCTAATTTTATCCCTAATCTATCCCCAATGAGCACGCCTGTGGCGACGGTGGCAAGGAAAAACTCCCTCAGACGACATGAGGAAGAAACCTCGAGAGGAACCAGACTCAAAAGGGAACCCATCCTCATCCGGGCAACAACAGACAACATGACTATTACATTAACAGTCCTAACATAAAGTCAGCTTCGTTGATGCTAGTAACAGAGACGTAAGGTGAACGTTAGCATTTGGTTCTCTAAAGGTTCTAACCTTTAGAGAACCAAATGCTAACGTTCACCTTACATTCTCTGTTAATATAAACCCCCCACCGACGGAAACCCGAGCGCAAAACTGTTCACGACAACCGTAGTCTCAAAGTCAGCAAGTCAACTGCAGTCCCCAGCCACAAAAGCACCTTTGCAAGAGTCCAGAGCATCCTCCAGGCTCAACCCCCAACTGTCCACATGGGACCGCCCTCCACAGGAGCGATGCGATGAGACTCCAACTAGACACAGGGCACCAGGATGGATCAGGCAGGTCCGAGGAGCAGAAGAGGTCAGCATCTCGATCCCAGGACCGACATGTAACTCAGAGGGACAGATTTGGGGGGGAGAAAACAATTCTCTTCTGTGTCCTATTTAGTCAAAAAGTGGTATTGTGTAACCAGGAAATTCATTAGAGTTTTGACATGAAGTCTACAGTATTTTGATGAAGTTATCAACTGTTCATTGATGGTGACTGGAGTGCAAAACTGTTCAGGACAACTGCAGTTACAGTTATCAGGGCAATTGTAGTCCTAAGCCATTGTGGTAAAACTGTTTGTATTAAGTGTCCAGAGCCATCTTCCAAGTGTATCTTTAGGCTGTCTATACGGGACTGTCCTCCACAGGAGCAAAGTGATGAGAACCTCAGACAGAGACAGAAGTATTGTAGTTTATAGTTTTTATCAACTGAATCAACTAAGTTAGTAGAATTGACTATTGCAATAGTTTATTGTATGGTTTGCTGCAAACATAATTGTCTAATGCCGCTTTTCCACTACAAACGCGGCTGAGTCGGGCTGAGCCGTGCCGTGCTGAGTCGGGCTGAGCGGGGCTGTTGGAGTTGCATTTCGACTACAACCGCGCTGAACCGTGCTGGCTGGAAGTGGGTGGACACATTGGGTGGAGTTAGCGAAAGTGGGTGGACGTCAGGTGATGTCGTTAAGCAGCGCAAACAGTGACATCAGTGAGCTTTTAAGCGGTAGTCTCACGACCCGAATAGTAAACAATAAACATGGAGGACATGGAGTCGTTAGTGTTGCTGGTCTTGGTGCTGTGGCTTGTTGTCACCGACAACGCGGACAGATACTGGCAAGAGCGTATAGATGAGGCGAGGCGCATGAGGCTTCAGAAATTCTCGTAATTCTTCTTCTTCCGGGTTTGCGGTGTTTACAGATCCCAGCGTGCTCGCGGGGCGTGTGTGGGCATGTGAGGACACTCCTCCTCACCAATCAGTGCACAGGGGAGTGTCTGCTCACGCCCCCAGCCTCACTCGGCACGGTTTGGCTCGCTTCAGCCCCACTCCAAAACGGTGCGAGTTTTAGGGGCTAAGCAGGGCTGAAGCGAGCCGAGTCGTGCTGGTTTTTGGTAGTCGAAACACGAGCCATGTCGGGCTGAAGTGAGCTGAAGCGAGCTGAAGTGAGCTGAAAAAGGGTAGTGGAAAAGGGCCATAATTTTCAGCGTGTCCAGAACACAGCCGTGCACCATATTTGCAATGTTTCCTGTTTTGATCATATATCGCCTGTGCTCTTTAAGCTTCACTGGTTGCCGTGCAATTTAGAATTACATTTAAGATACTAGTAATTAGGGCGGCACGGTGGTGTAGTGGTTAGCGCTGTCGCCTCACAGCAAAAAGGTCCTGGGTTCGAGCCCCGGGGCTGGCGAGGGCCTTTCTGTGCGGAGTTTGCATGTTCTCCCCGTGTCTGCGTGGGTTTCCTCCGGGTGCTCCGGTTTCCCCCACAGTCCAAAGACATGCAGGTTAGGTTAACTGGTGACTCTAAATTGACCGTAGGTGTGAATGTGAGTGTGAATGGTTGTCTGTGTCTATGTGTCAGCCCTGTGATGACCTGGCGACTTGTCCAAGGTGTACCCCGCCTTTCGCCCGTAGTCAGCTGGGATAGGCTCCAGCTTGCCTGCGACCCTGTAGAAGGATAAAGCGGCTAGAGATAATGAGATGAGATGAGATGAGATACTAGTAATTACATTTAAGGCTATTCATGGGCTAGCACCTGAATATATTTATGATTTAATAAACATAAAGGGGATATTCTTTAAGATGAAATAGTGAGCTACTCCTTGAGTTTCCAAGAGAGTGAACAAAGAGGACATTGGGGGATGGGGCCTTTTGTGCTGCCACTTCTAAACTATGGAACTCGCTACCAAGTAGTATTCATAACTAAAATTCTGGACAATTTTAAAAATGTGTTGAAAATGCATTTATTTAAGTTAGCTTTTATAATTAAGATCTAATTAGAATTATTTTATTATGTTTTAAATTTATCTTTATCATAGTTTTATTGTCGTTTAGCTCAACCTCTACATTATTGTAAATTCTTAGTTTTTAATATGTACCGTAGATATTGTTTTATAGTTAATTCTGTAATGTCAAGTTTATTTGTATAGCCCTTTTAACAGTAAACATTCACGCAAAGCAGCTTTACAGAAAATTAAAGGCTTTAAACATGAGCTAATTTTATCCCTAATTAGTTAATTGCCCCTAATGTGCAGGCAATCATATATTCATGAAGCCTGCGCACTATAAATGTAAAATTATTGTAAATATTATTGTTATTATTATTATTATTATTGTAGCTGGACGGATCAGACGCAGTACACATGGGGCCATCCTTGCAGGAGTGTAGTGATGAGAACTCCAGGCAGAAGTAGGGCATCAAGATGGATCATGCAAGTCCAAAGAGTAGGAGAGGCCAGCATCACTGGTATCTCAGGTGTAATACAGTGGTATGCAAAAGTTTGGGCACCCCTAGTCAAAATTGCTGTTACTGTGAACAGTTAAAGTGCATATCACAAGTAAATTTAGGAGCAAGATCAATGCAATTCTCCTATTTTATATTAAACTTTAGTCAAATATCTGTCATATTTTGCATTTTGTGCAATTTTTTTACCTTGCGCAATACCAGAAAAATTTAGTTGAAATCAAGCCATTTGAGGCGAATTGGTCCGCCTCTGAAAAAACTTAGCATTTGGATTTCCCGGGAAACATTGATTTTCGTGACGTCGCGTGCGGGACGCCTCCATCTGAATCCTACGTCAGCGCTGGTTTGTTTATGAGAAAACGACCTGGTGGTTTTCTGCAAATTTCTTCAACGTTATCATGTAATTATTAAAATGGTTAACAGATGTATCGTAGGAGGGTGTAGCAACACCAATCTTGATGGGATTAGTACTCATCGTTTCCCAAAAGACCAGTCAATGAGAGAGAAATGGTAGCGTTTGGTCTACACAGGCTGTGCACTGAAACTGTGCAAGCTCACGCAGCCTGCTGGCGCTTCCTCAGGTAACGTCACGAATCTGGCTCCAGACTCCTTTGGATGCGTTTTGTTATTTTAATTTATTCTGCTGTAGACAGATGGCCTTGTGCAAAATTACCCTTCTGGATGAGTGTGTAAAGGGACATACTTTCATATAAAAAAAACAAAATTGGTCCAGAATATGCACTTTAAGCAAGTTGAAGATGAAATTATCTCCAAAAGGCATAAAGTTAAAGATTACTAATTCCCTTTATATTTTAAGCAAAAAAAATTATTTTCATCTTTCACATTTTCAAAATGACAAAAAAGGAAAAAGGCCCGAAGCAAAAGTTTGGGCACCCTGCATGGTTAGTACCTAGTAACACCCCCTTTGGCAAGTATCACAGCTTGTAAACACTTTTTGTAGCCAGCTAATAATCTTTCAGTTCTTACCTGGGGGATTTTCACACATTCGTCCTTGCAAAAGGCTTCCAGTTCTATAAGTTTCTTGGGCTGTCTTGCATGCACTGCTCTTTTGAGATCTATCCACAGATTTTCAATGATGTTTAGGTCAGGGGACTGTGAGGGCCAGGGCAAAACCTTCAGCTTGTGCCTCTTGAGGTGTGTTTTGGATCATCGTCTTATTGTAGGACCCATCCTCTTTTTAACTTCAACTTTTTTTACAGATGGTGTGATGTTTGCTTCCAGAGTTTGCTGGTATTTATGCAAATCCATGCTTCCCTCGACCAATGAAATGTGCCCTGTACCACTGGCTCCAACACAACCCCAAAGCATGATCGATCCACACCCATGCTTCAGAGTTGGAGAGGTGTTCTTTTCCTGGAATTTGGCACCCTTTTTTCTCCAAACATACCTTTGCACATTGTGGCCAAAAAGTTCTATTTTGATTTCATCAGTCCACAGGACTTGTTTCCAAAATGCATCAGGCTTATTTAGATGTTCATTTGCAAACTTCAGACACTGAATTTTTTGGCTAGGATGCAGGAAAGGTTTTCTTCTGATGACTCTTCCATGAAGGTCATATTTGTTCAGGTGTTGCTGCATAGTAGAACAGTGCACCACCACTCCAGGGTCTGCTAAATCTTTCTGAAGGTCTTTTGCAGTCAAACAGGGTTTTTTCTTTGCCTTTCTAGCAATCCAACGAGCAGTTCTTTCAGAAAGTTTTCTTCATCTTCCAGACCTCACCTTGATCTCCACTGTTTCTGTTAACTGCCATTTCTTAATAACATTACAATCTGAGGAAACGGCTACCTGAAAACACTTTGCTACGTTCTTGTAGCCTTCTCCTGCTTTGTGAGCATCAATTATTTTATTATTCAGAATGCGAGGGAGTTGCTTAGAGGAGCCCATGGCTGTTGATTTTAGGGACAAGTTTGAGGAGTCAGAGAATTTATACAGCTTTGAAATCTGCATCATCTGACCTTTCCTAACAAAGAATTTGAACAAGCCACAGCTCAATAAGCTAATTAAGGTCTGGAACCTTGGTAAAAGTTACCTGAGAACTCAAATGTATTGGGGTGCCCAAACTTTCGCATGGTGTTCCTTTTCTTTTTTCACTTTCCAATTGTACAAAACAAAAATAATACACAAATCTTGCAGAAAACGCTGAAAAGAAATGTGTCATCTTTACCTTTATGCCTTTTGGTGATCAGTTCATCTTCTGCTCACTTAACTATTTACAGTAACAGACATTTTCAGTAAGGGTGCCCAAACTTTTGCATGCCGCTGTATGTGTAACTCAACAGAGAGACAGGGAGAAACACGAGTTGTTGGGTATGTCCATAGTGAACTAATGGTTCTGTGCTGAGTGCAAGCAGGGTTTCCAGCAACACTAACTATGATAGCATAACTAAAAGGGAAAGCCAGAATGTAACACAGACGTGAGGGCACCCTGGGACATAAACCAGCCAGCCACTCCACCGTCAACAAACTTGGATGAATTCATGAGATTGGGGGGGAGGCGACAGCATCCATACTTTCCAGTTTACCAAAACATTCTACAACTGTAATCCCTGCAGATCTGCTCCTTTACCCAACAAAAAGCTATTAACAAAAGGCTTAACTAAACAAGCATGTTTTCAGCCAGTGCTTAAACACTGTGACTGTGTCTGTGTCCCAAAAATGACTCGGAAGGCTGTTCCATAACTGTGGGGCTGTCTAAGAGAAGGCTCTGCCTCCTGCTCTAGCCTTCCCTATTTGAGGTACCAAAAAATAGCCTGCACCTTTTGATCTAAGTAGGTGTGGCAGGTCATAAAAGATCAGAAGTTTGCTCAGGTACTGTGGCAGAAGACCATTCAGTGCTTTATAAGTCAATAGTACTATTTTATAGTCAATGCGAAATTTGATTGGGAGCCAATGCAGTGTGAATAAAATAGGGGTGATGTAGTCATATCTTCTAGTTCTAGTTAGGACTCTTGATGCTGCATTATGAACTAACTGGAGCTTGTTTATATTCATTTATTGGAACATCCAGACAGTAAGATGTTACAGTAATCCAACCTACAGGTGACAAAGGCATGAACTATTTTTTCTGCATCATGTAGTGACATTATATTTCTGATCTTGGCAATATTTCTAAGACGAAAGAAAACTATCCTTGTACTCTTATTGATGAGTTTCAAACGAAAGACTGGCGTCAATGATCACCCCAAGGTCTTTTACTTCTGCACGTGAAGAAACAGAAAGGCCATCCAGAGTTACTACGTAATCAGAAAACCTATTTCTAGCTGCATGTGGTCCTAGTTCAATTACTTCTGTCTTGTCAGAGTTAAGTAGAAGGAAGTTAATAAACATCCAGTGTCTAATGTCCTTTACACATTTCTCAATTTTATTAAGCTGGTGTCTCTCATCTGGACGGCATGGTGGTGTAGTGGTTAGCACTGTCGTCTCACAGCAAGAAGGTCCTGGGTTCGAGCCCAGTGGCCAACGAGGGCCTTTCTGTGTGGAGTTTGCATGTTCTCCCCGTGTCTGCGTGGGTTTCCTCTGGGTGCTCCGGTTTCCCCCACAGTCCAAAGACATGCAGGTTAGGTTAATTGATGGCTCTAAATTGACCGTAGGTGTGAATGTGAGTGTGAATGGTTGTCTGTCTGTGTGTCAGCCCTGTGATGACCTGGCCACTTGTCCAGGGTGTACCCCGCCTCTCGCCCATAGTCAGCTGGGATAAGCTCCAGCTTGCCTGCGACCCTGTAGAACAGGATAAGTGGCTACAGATAATGGATGGATGGATGGATGGGTATCTCTCATCTGGCTTTGCAGAAACATACAACTATGTGTCATCAGCATAACAGTGGAAGCTAATACCATGCTGTAAATGTCCCTGAGAGTGGGTGGAACACTGAAGCACAGGCAGCCGGGTAGTGGTGGTAAATTAGCTTGTTTATTCCTTTAAGTTTCAGCTTTTTAGCTAAGACTAATGTGTTTTACTACACATGCACGCACACACACACACTCTCACACACACACACACACACACACACACACACACACACACACACACACAACATCCGAGTGCTCCATCCAGGAGAGCACATGAAGGCGTGACATTGATGATGTTTTTTTGAGGAGACCTGGCATTTTTCCTAGGAGGCATGCTTGAGGGTTTTGTACGTATCAGCATCTGGCAGGAGAATGATCGCAGGTGCCTTGTTCAATAGATTTCAAGAATGTGTGACATCAGCACCAATCAATCAGCGAAGATCACAAATATGTCGTCTAACCATCACTCAACATTTGCTGAATATTCATGAACCATTTGCCCAGTCAGTTATGAACCTTGGCAAAGGATCGCTGAATGTAAATGCACTTTTCAAGTCTCGGCAAAGGTAAGGCTACGCCTCGCATCGGTGTCGCCTAGGCTCCCGTAAGCATTGGAGATATGGAGTCGAGACAAATACATCTCAAGAGGTTCGGCGAAAGTTCCCTGAACTTCAGGAAGTATTCCCAAACCAATCTGCGAGTATTCACTGCTTAGTTTGTCAACGAAAATATCACCACCAAATTTCAATGCATGCATTTAATTTTTTGCGACATTTTTGGCCACTCACAAGGCTGAGACACACCAAAAGACAACTCGTGAAGTTCGGAGAACATTCGACCCCATCAGCCATTTGCCCTGCTATGGGGGCTCTAATGCCTGAGTTGGGGGATTGCTAACTCCACCTAAGGCATCCAGACTTTCCGCTACAGAAACTACACTGCTGTCACTCTCACTAAACCTCTCTAGGTCCTGGATGTGCACCTTTAAAGCTGTAATCTTCTCTATCAGAGAGCTAACTAATATACAATTATATACACTCTACAGATGGATCACTATCAGTTGTCCCTAATGTCCTCTGGGGGCCATATACAAAGGTACATTCCAGCTCAGGGTGCTAGATTGTTTCTTTGCACTGGGACAGCAAGTTCCATTGAGAGGGAATCACCCAAGGTAGCCTCTCCAGCCCTCCTGGTACACCTTCTGCTCAAAGGTATAGAGGTATGCCTCCATATTGTCAGCAAGAGTCAGTTTGGGGAGCAGACGGAGCACTTCCTGTCGCGAGTCTGGGAGGTGACCCAGGAGCGGAGGATCTCTGGCTTGCTACACCAGCAGCTCCTGAGTGGTGACTTGAAATCCTTTAGCGGGTTCTTGGGTCACCTGCTGCTGTTGGAGGTTGGTGTCCAGGAAATGCTGCAGAAGGGGCTCCATTTGGGGAGTGGGAGGGGGTGACGTGTCCCTGCCAAAATTCTCCACCAGCGTGGCACTCACTGTGGTGACGCGGGAGAACATGGACACACAACCCAGAGATTCAGTGTAAAACTTGGGCTTTTTAATGGAAACGGGTTGGGGAAGTGCAGGGAAAGTGAAGATCAGTGCAGGTGCCAGAGGGCCAGAGCTGGCCAGTCTGGGTCTCTTGGCAAATCTCCAGAGGCAGTGAAGGCAGCCACGTCTGCCGGCAGAGAGTGAGTGGCTCTCGGCTTTCTTCCACGTCATCCTTGGCACTGGCGAGGTGGCCTGAGCAGAAAGAGAGTGAGAGAGAGAGCAAGAGAGACTGAGTTATTGTGCATGGAGTGAGCTTCACTAACCTCTAAAGAGAGTGGTACCTCTTTATACTCCCCTGGCTGCTTGAGGAGGGTTGATTGAGGCGCCAATTATACCGCTCCAGCCATGTGTGATCAGCAAGACCTGCCCCATAGCCACACTGCTTTTGGCTGTCCAAAACAGTGGTGCTGAAGCACAGTTGTCTTTTCAGCACCATGGGAGCCGTAGAGTGAAGAGCAATGCGCTGATTTTGCGGTTTTCTCTGGCCGCCGTCACAATAAATAAGTGTGTGTGTGTGTGTGTGTGTGTGTGTGTGTGTGTGTGTGTGTGTGTGTGCATACGTGATCACATCCTTACTTTTCTTTAAAATTCAAAATCAGCATCAAATGCCCTGCAAGGACAACATACTCAGCTGAAAAGTACGGCAGCAGAAGTAGGCAAGGAAAAGAACAATCTTGGATATTTTAGCAAAGAAATAGCTTGGTGACATTGACTGCTACTCTTATCATCAAGAAGAAGATAGGAAGAGAATTGGTGGTTTCATACAGGGTTCGACAACTGTGAATTCAAAGTGTAATTGTTACTGATTGCCTTGTTCCTCTACTCCTTTCCTCTCTGTCTAAAGCCCTCTGAGTGTGCCTGAGTCTCATGTCTACACTTTGACATTAATAGTTTGAATCGTTTTTTGTTTCAGTACCTTTTACTCAGAGTTTTAGTTCCATTTCACTCTGGTGTGTTTTTGAGATACAACTTTACAGCTCCTATCAAGAAAGATTAGCACATCCAAAAGCGTGTGAAAATATGTTGTACAATATTTATGTATTGTTTTCTACTACTGTTTTGCACATGACATTTCATCCAATTATTCTTTAAGGCCCGGTCCCACTGGCCGATGGACACAAAACGTATGCAAAAAGGACACAGCGGACGAGCAAAATTTCGGGGGTGGCTCTATCCGTTTTCATCCGCTCCAGAAATGGACAAAATTGGCGAAAACAGAACGGAAAAGAACGGACGTGGGTAGTATATAGCGGGGATGTTAAACACATGTTCATAGGAAGCCTAGCGGATAAAAGCGGATGGAAGTGGATGACAGCTCCGAAGGGGTTACCGGTGATAACTGAGAAGCAGACGCATAGCAGAAAGAGCGGATGCATAGCGGGTGAAGGGGCTGCATCACGTACGCCTAACGGAAACAAAGGGGATGTTGCGCGGATGTATATCGGATGCAGACCGATTGTCCGCTAGGTGTCCTTCTACATACTCTAGACATACTCCAGACATCCTAAATATACGAGATACATCCCAGATATAAACGCTTTGTCCGTTTTGAATACTTTATATACGAGATGCATACGCTTACATCCTTTCTATTTCCGTGCTACTAACGATGAATAGACGTTTCATGTACCTTATCTTTCCTCCCTCTTTCCGTTTTCAGCTGCAGCGGATGTGAGTTGCGAGGATGCCCAGAGGATGCAGAGAGGATACAGCAGACGTTTAACGGATGATAACGGACATAGAACGTTTGTTGCTCGTATATGTCGCAGATTTACATCGTACACGGCGGAAAGTTCATCCGTTCTAAAAGTTTTGTGCAGCTCAAAACTTTTTGCGCGGATGAAATCACAGTGGACGGATGCTCGATGGATAGAGCGTATGAAGCACGTATGCAATGAGTACACAACGGATGCATAGCGTTTTCCAACGGATGGCAAAGATTTTTTTACGTTTTACATCCTCTTTGCATCCGTAAGTGCAGTGGGACCGGGCCTTTATAAATCACCTGCACACACTGCCAATAGTGGTAGTGTGCATATGTTCACAGGGATGTGATTTTTCCGCGAATTCGCAGAATTCCGCTTTTTTCACCTCAAAACTTGAAAAAAAAATGTTTCCGATTTTTCCCTCAAATCCACATTCGTATCCTATTCGTTCCGACTTTGTTTGAAAGATGGCAGCCTCGGATTTGCATCTTTACGCCTCGATCACGGAGGCTGCCATCTTTCAACTCTTTGTTTGAAGCGAGCGCATTCATTGGTTGTTACAGAGCGATGGGCCAATCATGTACCTCGTTTCATCTCATTGACGTAATTACGTCATTTACGCAATTACGTCATTGAGATGAAACGAGGTACGTGATTGGCCCATCGCTCTGTAACAACCAATGAACGCGCTTGTTAAATAGCTGTACGTAAGCTCGCTTCAAACAGAGTTGAAAGATGGCAGCCTCCGTGATCGAGCGTAAAGATGCAAATCGAATTAAAGAAATCGACAGAATAGTGAAAAACAAGTTCCGCTGGAAATGGTTGGAGAAAGAGGTTGCTACAGACGTTGGACATGAGACTGTGAGACATTTGTTCAGCGATTTCGTTCTTTGGGGAGAGGGCAGAGGTCTCTGGCTGTCAAGTTTGGGGATACTGGGACCTCCCCTGCCCGAGCTACGAGCGTCCAAAGTCGGGCTGGAGACCGGGATAGAAACGAAACCTAAGCGGAGCGCCGCGGCTCGCCTCGGGGCGAATTACGTCCCAAGGTGCGGGGCTAGCGCGCCCTGTCGCGCTGGTTCTTTGGGGTGTGTGTGTGTGAGTGAGAGAGAGTGTGTGAGAGAGAGAGCGCGCGCGCGCGAGAGAGAGAGAGAGTGCGCGCGTGCGCGAGAGAGAGTGAGCGCGCGCGAGTGAGAGAGAGCGCGAGCGAGAGAGTGCGTGCGCGCGCGAGTGAGTGTGTGCGCGCGCGAGTGAGAGAGAGAGTGAGCGAGAGTGTGTGTGTGTGTGTGTCAGAGTTGCATGTTGACCATTAAATTGGCTTGAATTTGTTAATCATGACAAGTTTTTTTCTTGTGTGTTTGCTTGCCATTTTAGTACAATTTTTAAGTCAGAAAACCCCAAAACCCAGGAGCTTCGGGGGGCTTCCCCCCTTGTCCCCCCACCAGGGTGCTGCCCTGGACCAGCTGGGGGCCTGCGGCCCCCAGACCCCCGGCTAAAATTTTCAGATAATTTCACCAGCCCCAAATCACATCCCTGTGTTCAGCATTTCTCTGCCCCATGATGCCTGAAGAGATGTGGTTTGACATGTTTATTTCATCTCATCTCATTATCTCTAGCCGCTTTATCCTGTTCTACAGGGTCGCAGGCAAGCTGGAGCCTATCCCAGCTGACTATGGGTGAAAGGCGGGGTACACCCTGGACAAGTCGCCAGGTCATCACAGGGCTGACACATAGACACAGACAACCATTCACACTCACATTCACACCTACGCTCAATTTAGAGTCACCAGTTAACCTAACCTGCATGTCTTTGGACTGTGGGGGAAACCGGAGCACCCGGAGGAAACCCACGCGGACACGGGGAGAACATGCAAACTCCGCACAGAAAGGCCCTCGCCGGCCACGGGGCTCGAACCCGGACCTTCTTGCTGTGAGGCGACAGCACTAACCACTACACCACCGTGCCGCCCCACATGTTTACATGATTTCCAAACAAATCACATCTCATCTTCTCCTTAAAAAAACAAATGTCTGCCAGCAGCATAGAGCAATGTCATATTTGTAAAGATACAACCATGGAATTCACTTCTGTCAATATTTTAGTGGTAGAAATAACCAGCTGGATGACACCGGCTAATTTACTCATCTCTTTTCCTCACAGTCAATTTGCTGACTCTGGGAACTGCGAGACTTCGCCGTTTGATTCTGTTAAATATTTGATTATCTCTGCATATGTCAACATTTAGTACTTTCTTCCTTTTTTGTAGCCAATAAAATAATTCAGTCAGCGTTTATATTTTATTTATATTTATGTTTCTCTGGGGTTGAATACCCTCAGACAGGATTGTAAGAAATAGGAAAGGGTTCTTAAGCCTTGTCCTGAGCTGTGGTTGTGTTAAGAGGGAGTACCATGAAGTAGCAAAGTAAGCACTTGATTCGGAACAGAATAGAAAAAAAAAATGGCACAATTTTTACACACAATCACATTAGCAATATTATGTCATTATATTGCACAAAAATAAGGCTTACAGTGACATTTTGAATACTCTTCGTCACCCTTTGACACTCTCTCCTCATTCTCTGTCCATGTTTATCCAGAGATGAGCGCTCCCGAAGGTAGCAATGATAACGATGGGACTGTGTGTGGCAGTGATTCGGCATTCTCCAAGCAAAGTGAAAGTAAGTCCTAAAGTGTATGTTTTGTGTAATGTGTGCTCACAAACTGATCAATGGTCTTTACACACACATCCGCACACTCAGGCCCAATCCAAATGTCCACGCTCACGGACTTTGAGGCGCATTCTCGCTAAGTCTGTGAGTGCTTAGGGATCTCCTGTTGTTAAAGCGTCAAGTACATGAGGGCTCTCTTGCAGACATTTTGATGCCTCTTTTTTACATAGCTCTGTGTAACATGCAAGGCAACCTATTAATTCCTATTAGGAACCTCCGTGAGTGCCAATGTATTTGCAAAACTCCTTCTTCCCTTTTTTTGTCCAGAATTTGCCTTGAGTACATTGAAAAATTCGTACTTTTGCATTGGCTTTCAGAGAGACCATCTGCACTGGGTACCAGGAAGTTAGCATTGGAAAAATAAATAAGCTAACAGGTTTCATTTCAGTTCGTTTCAGTTGTGTGACTATGTTGATAATTGTTGTGTAATTGTATAATTAAAGATAAACTAATTTAGCTAGTTTAACACCTTGTGAATCGGAGTAATTTTATTTTATTTTGCTAAAAAAAATATGGTTAGCCTATAGGCTACACTACCTAGATCAGTGGTTAAATAATGTTAAAATAATGGCAAATCATTGGTTAAAAAAATTTCGCTATAATGCTTCATGTGCATATTCCAAATGACTGGATGATGAAAAATGGACAAAACTAGCTTCTCACCCATGCTACGTCTGATGCGGTGGCATTTTGATCCATCCATAAAGAAATGCATTTCCATGCATTAAACACCAGGGGCATATTGCGTATGTTACACCAAACAAAACTGTGTCGAAATGAGATGTAAACCCACCTGAGGGAATTACCCACAGTTCATAGTGTTGTGATGAGGAACACAGGGTTACTTTTATTACCTCGCCCAGGATGGAGTCCACCAGCAAAAGGCCAAGTAAAAGGCAAAACCTCTTGAGGAAAGGGGTAAAAGCTAAAAATAACAAGTGTTGCCAGGCAAAACAAACCTTGCCCAGTAGCACTTATTTTTTTGTTTGTTTGTTTGTTTGTTTGTTTGTTTGTTTGTTTGTTTGTTTTTAAGTGCAACTAAAGAGCTCTTCAGAGGAGCTAAGCTTTCCTTACATATAATTATGTAGAAAATCTGTAATAACTATGATTTTTACCTTTTTGGTGACCTTGACCTTGACCAGATGACCCTCAAAATGTTGGAGGTTCTATTTGAGACCAACACCCATCCATCCTGAAAGTTTCATGAAGCCGTTTTCCCGTAATGTTGCTAACAAAAAAACAAAGAAACAAACATACAAAGAAACCCCACCGAAACAATACCTCACCCCCTGGTGGACTCCATCCCGGGTGAGGTAATAAGAACAGGAGCAGACACCAAAACGTTTCAGCATACCCACAACTTCATAACTGATAACAACTAGCATTACATGAGTCCCATGCAATCTAACAGGTAGCTAACAAACAGCAGCATCAGGCAGTGCAACAAACAAGACAAGAACTACAAGCATTAAGAAAAAAAACAGCATACGGTACATGAGATAGCAGTAAATGTTAGCAAATATTAGTCAGTAAGAATACATTTAACAGACGTCTTGAATTTGAAAGGAGTGAACGTGTTTGTGGTTAAAATAATCTAACTGTTTATGTTTTGGTGGTTTAATTTGTATGTGAGAGCCTTATACGGCCCCCACAGCCTTACTGACGGCCTCATGCTGTCTTAGCTGTCCAAATCCTCAGCCAACTTCCTCCAAGGTGTTTGGACTGGGGAAGAAGATAACCTTTGACTTGCATATGGAAATCTCCTTGGCAGTCCTGTGCACAACTCTAAAAATGGTTGACTTATCACATTAAATCTAATGCCATCACCCAGTAAGCTAGCACATTGGCCCAGCCAATAAACAAAATTAAGTGCCTCTCAATGATTTCCTCAGCCATTATCCCTCTCCTGGTGCAAAATGGTTAAAAAAAAAAAAACATTGAAAATCTGCCTGGGCATCCCGAAGTCAATCCTCATTTCTCGCTGCACGTCCATGTACATCCTGAGGACAGACGCAGGGCCGTTCAGCCTGGCATACTGAATATACTGCTGTGCCTAAATTTACAAAGAACCATTACATGAACAAGGATTTAAGATGTTACATACAAAACATATGAAATCAGAAGAATGCAAGCATACGCTATGTTACACACCTAGTTCATTCATCAAACATTTCTTTTAACTTTTGCTTAATGATGCTGTTTTGACAAAAATAGTCATTTGTTTATCTGATAATAACTTCTCATCCAAGGGCGGCACGGTGGTGTAGTGGTTAGCGCTGTCGCCTCACAGCAAGAAGGTCCGGGTTTGAGCCCCGTGGCCGGTGAGGGCCTTTCTGTGCGGAGTTTGCATGTTCTCCCCGTGTCCGCGTGGGTTTCCTCCGGGTGCTCCGGTTTCCCCCACAGTCCAAAGACATGCAAGTTAGGTTAACTGGTGACTCTAAATTGACCGTAGGTGTGAATGTGAGTGTGAATGGTTGTCTGTGTCTATGTGTCAGCCCTGTGATGACCTGGCGACTTGTCCAGGGTGTACCCCGCCTTTCGCCCGTAGTCAGCTGGGATAGGCTCCAGCTTGCCTGCGACCCTGTAGAACAGGATAAAGCGGCTACAGATAATGAGATGAGATTTAAAAAAAAAAAATCTGTTAAAATTGTAGGTAAAAAAAATCAAACGTATAAATCATGTCATCTAAAATCTTCTCTTTTCTTCATTTTGCACTCACGGTAGATGACTATAAACCACTCTGAAAGCATATAGGCTACTTTGAATCCAGGACCTTTTGAGCTAATTTAAATGAAATCTGAACTGTTGAGATTCGAATTGAATTATGATTTTTACAAATCTGAAACCTTATCTCTGTCCAAACAATATCTTCAAACATATACGGTATTTTAAATATGTATATTTTTTTCCGTTTCCAGTTGAGAGTACGCTGTGCGCATTTTGGCTGGCGCTTCTCACCGGAGCTTTTTATTTTTCTTTTTTTCTCTCTCTCTTTGTTTTTCTTTCTGTGATTTGTATGGTCTGATGTTTGTTTTTTTTGTCCGCCAGTTGTGGCGTAGCTCCAGACCCAGTTTTGGGTGTCAGTTCCCTTCAGGACTTTGTTCGCCATGGGCAATGTCTGTGCTCCTCGCTATGGACTGCAGTGAGTTCATTGCTCTTTTTAACATCGGGGTTGTCCAGCGCTTCTGTGCAGTGGTACTTCTGTGCTTTGTGCGGTGTTCTGAGCGATGTTGCCCAGTGGCGTTGCAGTGGCTGTGCACGCGGTGTGGGACATACCTTCATACACCTTTTGGTGAGATTGTGGGCAGCTACGCCACTGGAATTACATCCTGACCCTGTTTGGGTGGACCTTTTTTTTTTGTAATTGCAAAGCGACCTTTGGGTGTGAGAAAGGCTCTATATAAGTTGAAATTATCTCATCTCATCTCATCTCATTATCTCTAGCCGCTTTATCCTTCTACAGGGTCGCAGGCAAGCTGGAGCCTATCCCAGCTGACTACGGGCGAAAGGCGGGGTACACCCTGGACAAGTCGCCAGGTCATCACAGGGCTGACACATAGACACAGACAACCATTCACACTCACATTCACACCTACGGTCAATTTAGAGTCACCAGTTAACCTAACCTGCATGTCTTTGGACTGTGGGGGAAACCGGAGCACCTGGAGGAAACCCACGCGGACACGGGGAGAACATGCAAACTCCACACAGAAAGGCCCTCGCCGGCCACGGGGCTCGAACCCAGGACCTTCTTGCTGTGAGGCGACAGTGCTAACCACTACACCACCGTGCCGCCCGTTGAAATTATTATTATTATTATTATATATGTAATTCATATTCTAATTGTCAGCTTCCAAGCTCCACTGAATATGAGCTCCTTCTACTTGTTTCTGTAGAATCAAAGGCACAGTTCAGCTGTGCCATATCTCATTTCGTTTATTTACAGTTGTAAATTTGATGTACTGAACTCATGCAGTGTGTGTGTGTGTGTGTGTGTGTGTGTGTGTGTGTGTGTGTGTGTGTGTGTGTGTGTAGGTCACACCATAGCAGAGACTCTCACTGTTGCCCTACGTGTTGCTGAAGAGGCCATAGAGGAAGCAATCACTAAAGCAGAGGGCTACAGGGACAGTCTGGTTCGTCTCTTCTGCTCATTCCTCTTACAGATCCACTCATCCCACTATGCATCCATTCACCCTTCCATCGATCTGTCCAACCATCCTTCCACATATTTATAGGTTCACACATTTAACCTACTCATCCAGCAATCCCAGCCACCATTAATTCAAAAGATCACGTCCTCCATCTACAGTATTCAACCATTATCCATCTACCCATCAACCTATCAGTTTATTCATTCAGTCACCTATCAAATAAATCGATCCATCCACTATTCTATCAAACCACTCATTTATCTATCCATTCATTAATTACTAAATGTATTCTCCCACTTATTTATTCAGTCATCTACCAATGCATCAACCTATCTACCCACCCTTTTTTCCACTATCTATTCATTATTCCATCCATCTATCCATCCATCAATCATTCATCTACTATATTATTTTCCATTATTCCCTGAATCCATTTATGCATTCATTCATCTATATGACCATCCATCTGCTCCATCTATACGTCCACCTATTCATTCATTCATTCATTCATTCATTCATTCATGTATGGACTGATAGAGCTTTGTACAGTGGTACTTGAAAGTTTGTGAACCCTTTAGAATTTTCTATATTTCTGCATACATATGACCTTAAACAGCATCAGATTTTTACACAAGTCCTAAAAGTAGATAAAGAGAACCCAGTTAAACAAATGAGACAAAAATATTATACTTGGCCATTTATTTATTGAAGAAAATGATCCAATATTACATATCTGTGAATGGCAAAAGTTTGTGAACCTTTGCTTTCAGTATCTGGTGTGACCCCCTTTGTGCAGCAATAACTGAAACTAAATGTTTCCAGTAACTGTTGATCAGTCCTGCACACCGGCTTGGAGGAATTTTAGCCCATTCCTCCGTACAGAACAGCTTCAACTCTGGGATGCTGGTGGGTTTCCTCACATGAACTGCTTGCTTCAGGTCCTTCCACAACATTTCGATTGGATTAAGGTCAGGACTTTGACGTGGCCATTCCAAAACATTCACTTTATTCTTCTTTAACCATTCTTTGGTAGAACAACTTGTGTGCTTAGGGTCGTTGTCTTGCTGCATGACCCACCTTCTCTTGAGATTCAGTTCATGGACAGATGTCCTGACATTTTCCTTTAGAATTCACTGGTATAATTCAGAATTCATTGTTCCATCAATGATGGCAAGCCGTCCTGGCCCAGATGCAGCAAAACAGGCCCAAACCATGATACTACCACCATCATGTTTCACAGATGGGATAAGGTTCTTATGCTGGAATGCAGTGTTTTCCTTTCTCCAAACATAACGCTTCTCATTTAAACCAAAACGTTCTATTTTGGTCACATCCATCCATAAAACATTTTTCCAATAGCCTTCTGGCTTGTCCACATGATTTTAGCAAACTGCAGATGAGCAGCAGTGTTCTTTTTGGAGAGCAATGGCTTTCTCCTTGCAACTCTACCATGCACACCATTGTTGTTCAGTGTTCTCCTGATGGTGGACTCATGAACATTAACATTAGCCAATATGAGAGAGGCCTTCAGTTGCTTAGAAGTTACCCTGGGGTCCTTTGTGACCTCGCCAACTATTACACGCCTTGCTCTTGGAGTGATCTTTATTGGTTGACCACTCCTGGGGAGGGTAACAATGGTCTTGAATTTCCTCCATTTGTACACAATCTGTCTGACTGTGGATTGGTGGAGTTCAAACTCTTAAGAGATGGTTTTGTAACCTTTTCCAGCCTGATGAGCATCAACAACGCTTTTTCTGAGGTCCTCAGAAATCTCCTTTGTTCGTTCCATGATACACTTCCACAAACGTGTTGTGAAGATCAGACTTTGATAAATCCCTGTTCTTTCAATAAAACAGGGTGCCCACTCACACCTGATTGTCATCCCATTGATTTGAAAACACCTGACTCTAATTTCACCTTCAAATTAACTGCTAATCCTAGAGGTTCACATACTTTTGCCACTCACAGATATGTAATATTGGATCATTTTCCTCAATAAATAAATGAACAAGTATAATATTTTTGTCTCATTTGTTTAACTGGGTTCTCTTGATCTACTTTTAGGACTTGTGTGAAAATCTGATGATGTTTTAGGTCATATTTATGCAGAAATATAGAAAATTCTAAAGGGTTCACAAACTTTCAAGCACCACTGTATTTTATCTAATGCTGAAGTGTACATAGCTTACCCCATTTTGTTTTCATTTCATCTTTCAAGAAGTTTTTTTTTTAAATCGTTATCTTACTAGCCAGTTGCTTATAATTTTTTCTCCATCCTTCTTTCACTTTTTAGGAGAAGCAGAATGAGGCTCGATATCTGCGTGATCATCGAGAGGAACTCGTAGAGGAACTTGCAGCCACAATTATTCAGAAAGTAAGAGAATGTATTCATGTATTCTTCAGGTTCTTTGAAAATAATTATTCAGTTAATGAATACTGCAGAAGAATTCTACCTCTCATTTTCTCTCTTTCTCTGTAGATAATTCAGAGGGGGAAGCAGCGCTCAGAGATGCAGGCAGAGTATGATTTTGTTTGGTCTCAGACTCACAACAGTGACCTGCCCTCCCCTACCTCAGCATCAGTCGCACCCAACCTTTCCCAGTGCAGTACTATAACACATGCCTGTCGCAAAAACTCCTGGGTAAGACCAATCAGAATCAGTCATTAGGATGTAGACAGTGGCTGAGGCCCAGTCCACCCACATATAGATCTGTTTGGAAGCTTTGTCTTCTCTGCATTTTGGTCTTCGGTCTGTACAAAAATATCTTGGGTCATTCAAAATGAGGATTTTTGACAACACCCACCAAGGTGAAGGGGAAAAAAAGTTTTCTGTTTTGTGTAGATGGGGGAAAAGGTATGTTTTTCACCCCAACATCAACCTGCAAATGACCACTGTAATTTTGTACATGTTCTGAATGTGCTCGGACTCCATCTATCATGGTTGCTGACTAGATTTTGCTTTATGGTTTGTACAGTTGTGCTTGAAAGTTTGTGAACCCTTTAGAATTTTCTATATTTCTGCATAAATATGACCTTAAACATCGTCAGATTTTCACTGTCCTAAAAAAAAGTCCTAAAAGTAGATAAAGAGAACCCAGTTAAACAAATGAGACAAAAATATTATACTTGGTCATTTATTTATTGAGGAAAATGATCCGATATTACATATCTGTGAGTGGCAAAAGTATGTGAACCTTTGCTTTCAGTATCTGGTGTGACCCCCTTGTGCAGCAATAACTGCAACTAAACCTTTCCGGTAACTGTTGATCAGTCCTGCACACCGGCTTGGAGGAATTTTAGCCCATTCCTCCATACAGAACAGCTTCAACTCTGGGATGTTGGTGGGTTTCCTCACATGAACTGCTCGCTTCAGGTCCTTCCACAGCATTTTGATTAGATTAAGGTCAGGACTTTGACTTGGCCATTCCAAAACAAACTTTATTCTTCTTTAACCATTCTTTGGTAGAACGATTTGTGTGCTTAGGGTCGTTGTCTTGCTGCATGACCCACCTTCTCTTGAGATTCAGTTCATGGACAGATGTCCTGACATTTTCCTTTAGAATTCACTGGTATAATTCAGAATTCATTGTTCCATCAATGATGGCAAGCCGTCCTGACCCAGATGCAGCAAAACAGGCCCAAACCATGATACTACCAACACCATGTTTCACAGATGGGACAAGGTTCTTATGCTGGAAAGCAGTGTTTTCCTTTCTCCAAACATAACGCTTCTCATTTAAACCAAAAAGTTCTATTTTGGTCTCATCCGTCCACAAAACATTTTTACAATAACCTTCTGGCTTGTCCACGTGATCTTTAGCAAACGGCAGATGAGCAGCAATGTTGTTTTTGGAGAGCAGTGGCTTTCTCCTTGCAACCCTGCCATGCACACCATTTTTGTTCACTGTTCTCCTGATGGTGGCTTCATGAACATTAACCAATGTGAGAGAGGCCTTCAGTTGCTTAGAAGTTACCCTGGGGTCCTTTGTGACCTCGCCGACTATTACACGCCTTGCTCTTGGAGTGATCTTTGCTGGTCGCCCACTCCTGGGGAGGGTAACAATGGTCTTGAATTTCCTCCATTTGTACACAATCTGTCTGACTGTGGATTGGTGGAGTCCAAACTCTTTAGAGATGGTTTTGTAACCTTTTCCAGCCTGATGAGCATCAGCAACACTTTTTCTGAGGTCCTCAGAAATCTCCTTTGTTCATGCCATGATACACTTCCACAAACATGTGTTGTGAAGATCAGACTTTGATAGATCCCTGTTCTTTAAATAAAACAGGGTGCCCACTCACACCTGATTGTCATCCCGTTGATTGAAAACACCTGACTCTAATTTCACCTTCAAATTAACTGCTAATCCGAGAGGTTCACATACTTTTGCCACTCACAGATATGTAATATTGGATCATTTTCCTCAATAAATAAATGACCAAGTATCATATTTTTGTTTCATTTGTTTAACTGGATTCTTTTTATCTACTTTTAGGACTTGTGTGACAATCTGATGATGTTTTAGGTCATATTTATTCAGAAATATAGAAAATTCTAAAGGGTTCACAAACTTTCAAGCACCACTGTAAATTCTTATTTCATAATATCTTTGCAATTTAATTGAGGAGGCATCAGAACATGACACAATAAATCTCCACTCACACTGTAGTTTTATTTGGATAAAACACAGAGGCGAACACACACTCAAGTGTAGCCCGAAGCAGTTGTTCCACTTCATTGTAAGTCCACAAATATCAGTCCTCATGTTTGTCATATTATCAATGAGCTGGCTTGCTCATATGAGTGTTTTCATATCTTTTTTTTTTTCATTTTTTTCATGTGGACTGATATATGGTCATGGTGTCCTGTGGAAATGAGAGCTTGAAATGTTAATCTATCCTCTGTCGACATAGTAACATTTAGGGAAATCTTTTGTCACGGCTCCAGTGGGAATCGGAACCATCAAATTTACATGTTGTGGCCAGTCGTGACATTGCTGGCGGTGACGTAGATGATGTAGTGATATTGTGATGGCACTACTCATACTGCCTCAGTGTAAAGCAGTTGGCAGCAAACTCAAAACAACAAGCAAAGAAAACACAGGCAAATACAGTGGGACCATCGTGTCTGCGGTGGATACATTCCCAGATCTAACATGGATAGCTGAAACTGCGGATAGGAGTGAACCAATAATATAATATAAAGCTTATTTTTGGTGTACATACAGTACAACCCCGATTCCAAAAAAGTTGGAACAAAGTACAAATTGTCAATAAAAATGGAATGCAATAATTTATAAATCTCAAAAACTGATATTGTATTCACAATAGAACATAGACAACATATCAAATGTCGAAAGTGAGACATTTTGAAATTTCATGCCAAATATTGGCTCATTTGAAATTTCATGACAGCAACACATCTCAAAAAAGTTGGGACAGGGGCAATAAGAGGCTGGAAAAGTTAAAGGTACAAAAAAGGAACAGCTGGAGGACCAAATTGCAACTCATTAGGTCAATTGGCAATAGATCATTAACATGACTGGGTATAAAAAGAGCATCTTGGATTGGCAGCGGCTCTCAGAAGTAAAGATGGGAAGAGGATCACCAATCCCCCTAATTCTGCACCGACAAATAGTGGAGCAATATCAGAAAGGAGTTCGACAGTGTAAAATTGCAAAGAGTTTGAACATATCATCATCTACAGCGCATAATATCATCAAAAGATTCTGTGCGTAAGGGTCAAGGCCGGAAAACCATACTGGGTGCCAGTGATCTTCGAGCCCTTAGACGGCACTGCATCACATACAGGCATGCTTCTGTATTGGAAATCACAAAATGGGCTCAGGAATATTTCCAGAGAACATTATCTGTGAACACAATTCACTGTGCCATCCGCCGTTGCCAGCTAAAATTCTATAGTTCAAAGAAGAAGCCGTATCTAAACATGATCCAGAAGCGCAGACGTCTTCTCTGGGCCAAGGCTCATTTAAAATGGACTGTGGCAAAGTGGAAAACTGTTCTGTGGTCAGACGAATCAAAATTTGAAGTTCTTTATGGAAATCAGGGACGCCGTGTCATTCGGACTAAAGAGGAGAAGGATGACCCAAGTTGTTATCAGCGCTCAGTTCAGAAGCCTGCATCTCTGATGGTATGGGGTTGCATTAGTGCATGTGGCATGAGCAGCTTACACATCTGGAAAGACACCATCAATGCTGAAAGGTATATCCAGGTTCTAGAGCAACATATGCTCCCATCCAGACGGCGTCTCTTTCAGGGAAGACCTTGCATTTTCCAACATGACAATGCCAAACCACATACAGCATCAATTACAGCATCATGGCTGCGTAGAAGAAGGGTCCGGGTACTGAACTGGCCAGCCTGCAGTCCAGATCTTTCACCCATAGAAAACATTTGGCGCATCATAAAATGGAAGATACGACAAAAAAGACCTAAGGCAGTTGAGCAACTAGAATCCTATATTAGAGAAGAATGGGTTAACATTCCTATCCCTAAACTTGAGCAACTTGTCTCCTCAGTCCCCAGATGTTTACAGACTGTTGTAAAGAGAAAAGGGGATGTCTCACAGTGGTAAACATGGCCTTGTCCCAACTTTTTTGAGATGTGTTGTTGTCAGGAAATTTAAAATCACCTAATTTTTCTCTTTAAATGATACATTTTCTCAGTTTAAACATTTGATGTGTCGTCTATGTTCTATTCTGAATAAAATATGGAATTTTGAAACTTCCACATCATTGCATTCCATTTTTATTTACAATTTGTACTTTTGTCCCAACTTTTTTGGAATCGGGTTTGTACAACGATGAGCCATAACATTATGACCACTGAAAGGTGAAGTGAATAACAATGATTATCTCATTACAGTGGCACCTGTCAAGGGGTGGGATATATTAGGCAGCAAGAGAACAGTCAGTCCTTGATGTGTTGGAAGCAGGAAAAATGGGTAACATAAGGATCTGAGTGACTTTAACAAGGGCCAAATTGTGATGGATAGATGACTGGGTCTGAGCATCTCCAAAATGGCACAACTTGTGGGGTGTTCCTGGTATGTCGTGGTTAGTACCTTCCAAAAGTGGTCCAAGGAAGGATAATCGGTGAATCACTGACAGGGTCATGGGTGTTGAAGGCTCATTGATTTGCATGGGGCACAAAGGCTCATCCATATGGTCCAATCCCACAGAAGAGCTACTGCAGCACAAACTGCTGAAAAAGGTAATGCTGACACTTTTCTGTTTTAGCCAGCATTAACTTTTTCAGCAGTTTGTGCTACAGTAGCTCTTCTGTGGGATTGGACCATATGAGATCCTTCATGCTCCATGCAAATCAATGAGCCTTCAACACCCATGACCGTCACCGAGTCACCAGTTGTCCTTCCTTTGGACCACTTTTGGTAGGTACTAACCCCTGCATAGTGAATGGGATTCTAACATTTCCATGTAATATTTTTTGTTATGGTTGAGATGGATGCAAGTGCATGAGCCCACTGAGCATTGGCATGGAAAATAAAAACAAATGCAAGACAAACAGAAGCTGGCGTTTAAATAAGGCAAGTAATAAGGTTTTTTTAAAGTGAAAAAGGTGTGCATTGTTAATGCTGTCTATAAGCAGGATGTGTGGGAATTGTCAGCCAGGGGGTCATGCTTGAATGCTTGAGTGAGTCAGTGGATATGGCAGTCTCACTGTATAAACAAAAAAGTTATAAGTAGCCTTTGCTTGAACAAAACAAATGTTCAGAAACAGGAAGACGACTCTCTCAACCCAGATCTGGTGCAGCTTGACTCATACCATGTTGCTAAATAGCTAATGTGTCAACTTGGGCTTTTCACAACAGTGGACTTGCCACCTCATGAATTATTCATCATATCCGGTCTCTCATGGTTCACGCTCCATAGCATTCCATTAGATACAGTCAGTTGGAAATACAGGATATCCATTACTTTTCCGTTATGGAAGAATGAGTGGGAATTAATTTTTTTAATCTGTTCTATAGATTTTTACCTCATACAATAGTGGATTTCGTATGTGAAAGGGACTGTGTTTCCAAAAATATACATACTGTGTTTAGATGTTGCCTCCTATACACTCAAGGAGCAAATTATTAAGAACACTATAACAAAAACAGCCTCACTGTTTTGTTGCATGGATTTCACTAAATGTTGGAAACATTCCTTTGAGATTCTGGTCCATGCTAACATAATTGCATTGTACAATTCCTGCAGATTTTTCAGGTACACTTTCATACTGCGAATCTCCTGTTTTACCACATCCCAAACTGTTCTATTGAATAGAGTGCATAGAATAGAATAGAATAGAATAGAATAGAATAGAATGCCTTTATTATCAGTGCATAAATGTACAACAAAATTTAGTTCGTCATCGGAGAGCAAAGCCGCTGCGTACTTGTGCGCCGACACTCTTGGGCACTTCAGCCCAAGGCCATCCCATGGTAACCTAACTGCATATATTTGAACTGTGGGGGAAAACGGAGCACCTGGAGGAAACCCACACAGACACGGGGAGAACATGCAAACTCCACATGGAAAGGCCCCTGTTAGCTGCTGGGCTCGAACCCAGAACCTTCTTGCTGTGAGGCAACAGTGCTAACCACTTTCACCCCTTTTCCACCAAATCAGTTCCAGGGCTGGTTCGGGGCCAGTGCTGGTGCTGTTTCACAACTCATTCAACTTGCGAACCAGCTGAGAACCAGTTTGCTTTTCCATAGCTCGGGGTGCTAAGGGGAGCCACATCATTACGTCACTGTATACATCAGTTACGTCGCTGCGTTTGCATAAACCTTGGCACGAACATCGAAGCAACAACAACATGGAGAAGAAGAAGCAGTAACAACAACAGCAGTAATGGATGACTGCTGCTTTACTGCATCCATGATATCTCATCGCTTATTTAAAAATGGCACCCTCTCGCAGTCTTGCTATTGTTGTTGGTCTTAACAACTCCCCCCCCCCCCCCGGTGATGTAAGCAGTTCTTTCCTCTAGCCCAGCAAAGAGCTAGTGCTACCCTGGAACCGGTTTTCTCTCCCAGAGCGAGTTCTTTGTCAGTGGAAACAGAAAACCCGGTTCCAACTAAGCACTGGCCCTGAAACAGCCCTGGAACTGATTTGGTGGAAAAGGGGTATGTGAAAAGTGGTGATTCAGCTCCAGTGACTGGGAAGGCTACTGAAGAACATAGAACTTACCATGGTGTTCTCATCTCATCTCATCTCATCTCATCTCATCTCATCTCATCTCATCTCATTATCTCTAGCCGCTTTATCCTGTTCTACAGGGTCGCAGGCAAGCTGGAGCCTATCCCAGCTGACTACGGGCGAAAGGCGGGGTACACCCTGGACAAGTCGCCAGGTCATCACAGGGCTGACACATAGACACAGACAACCATTCACACTCGCATTCACACCTACGGTCAATTTAGAGCCACCAGTTAACCTAACCTGCATGTCTTTGGACTGTGGGGGAAACCGGAGCACCCGGAGGAAACCCACACAGACACGGGGAGAACATGCAAACTCAGCACAGAAAGGCCCTCGCCGGCCACGGGGCTCGAACCCGGACCTTCTTGCTGTGAGGCGACAGCGCTAACCACTACACCACCGTGCCACCCATGGTGTTCATAATAGTAATAATCAGTTCAATTTATATAGCGCCTTTCTCACACCCAAAGTCACTTTACAATGAGGGGGGGGTCCACCAAAAGAGGGTCACGATGTAATTCCAATAGCGTAGCTACCACAGTCCCACCAGGCACACGAAGATAAATCCTACACTGCCTGCACAGCTGCTGTGACACCACTGGGCAACATCACTTGGAACACTGCGCCATGGATCCACAAAGTGAGCACAGAAGCATTGCCACACAAAGCGCTGGTATCTCCCAAACCACCTGCACAGCCACTGCAACGCCACCAGGCAACATGATGGTTAAATTGTGGCCATGAAGGGATGTACATGGTCAGCAACAATACTCAGATAGGCTGTGGCATTCAAGTGATGATTGATTGGTATCAACAGTCCCAAAATGTGCCAAGAAAGCACTCATCACCTTCTCCAGCCTGAATTGTAGTCACAAGGCAGGTTGAGTCCATGGATTCATGCTGTTGGCAACAAATTCTGACCTTAGCAGTGTGCCTCAGCAAAAATTGAGATTCATCTGAGATTCATCTATGTTTTTCCAGTCTTCAATTGTCCAATTTTACTGAACCTATGCCCACTGCAGCCCCTGTCTGTATTTCTGTCTTCCAAACTGCCGCTGATTGAATGAATGTGTTTTTCTTTATTGCACCATTCTGACTAAATTCTAAAGACTGTTGGGGTTGAAAATCCCAAGAGATCAGCAGTTATGGAAATACTCAAACCAACCTGTCTGGCAACAATCACGCCACAGGCAAAATCACTTTTTTGTTTGTTTTTTTATGTGAACATTAGCCAAAGCTGTTGGCTCATATCCGCATGATTTTATGTATTGCACTGCCACCACATGATTGGCTGATTAGATAATTAGATGAATGCGTAGATGTAAAGGCGTTCCTTATAAAGTACAGTGAAGCAAAGAATTAGTTATCACTTCCCAGGATGAAAAACTGCAGCAGTAAATCAGAGGGATTTATTCACTTAGTTTAACTTAAATTAGCATAAAAAAAACTTTAAGCTTACACAAGCAGATAAAATTGTTCTGCTCACATGAGCAAAGAACTCAGGAAAGAGTCTGTGGATTCAGAAAGTTTGCTGAATTTAAAATAATCTGTGTTGGGCTTAGCAGAAAGGACAGCATTCCAGTGAGCATTAGAGCTGAGCCATAGGTTTCAGTTCCAGTAATGAGAGCTTATAAATAATCCACATTCTTAGATTAATGTTTGTTTTAATTGATTAATCTTTGTCTTTTAAAATAGATTGTATTGATCCTACACTCCCTTACAAAAACCAAGCGCAGATATTGGATTTTTGTACCATATCCATGTGTAATTTTTGTTATTTAGCAACTGAAGAAAGAAAGAAAGCACAACTTTATTCATCACACACTCTGCATTTAACCCATCTGAAGCGGTGAACACACACATGCACACACACGTGAGCAATGAGCACACACACATACCCAGAGCAATGGGCAGCCATGCTAACAGCGCCTGGGGAGCAATCGAGAGTTAGGTGCCTCACTCAAGGGCACCCCAGCCCAAGGCCATCCCATATTAACCTAACCACATGTCTTTGGACTGTGGGGAAAACCAGAGCACACGGAGAAAACCCACGCAGACACAGGGAGAACATGCAAACTCCACACAGAAAGGCCTCCGCCAGCCGCTGGGTTCGAACCCAGAACCTTCTTGCTGTGAGGCTAACCACTACACCACCGTGCCGCCCAAACTGGTTGCTTTTTGTTCATTTTCTGGACCGTGACACTTGCATGGTGTGATGGCTCTGTGTTCCAAACTTTAAAATGCACAGACTAGTTTAGGTCCATGTATGGGTTCACCAGTAAAATATTTTAGCCTGTGTTGCAGTGTTTGAAATACAGAGAGGCCAGCAGGGGCTCAGCCTCCCTAAAAGGAATTCAAGCTCAACTGACGGCAATTTATTAACTCTTATTAATAATGTTTTATTCCCCTTTTATAAATCAACTTAACAACCCATCTCCTTCTGGTTCCATTTTTATAAGTAACAGTTTTCCTTGAACTTACTTCTTATGAATGGGTGGACCCAATGCAGGACACAGACTCAGGAATACATTGAACACAGGAATGTTTTTTGCAGATGTTCGGTGTGACAGGAGGTATGGGGATTTTGGCTGTTGAGGACAGGTGTATGATGAATCTTGACTGGGGCTTGAACCCAGGCCACTGCAATGATAGTGCATGGGCATCATCACTAAGCCAGTGGGGAGTAATGACAGGTGGTGGAGCGAGGCATTCAGGTAGGGTGCAAGTATGACTGGAAAGTAATCAGCAGGAAGGAAAAGCAGGAAACTTCTGCACAAGATCCTCGCAAGCACCACAACTTCTTTTCTTCACTTCTTATCCTGCCAGCTGCTCCTGCTCTGACCTCCTTGACTTCTGAAGACTTTGACACCTTTTATGATGGGAAGATTGAAAAAAAAAATTGCCAAACGTTCATCCATAGCCACTTGTCCTTTTGCAGGGTCACAGGCAAAATGGAGCCTATCCCAGCTGACTATGGGCAAGACGCAGGGTACACCCTGGACAAGCCACCAAATAATCGCAGGACTGACGCATAGAGACAAACAACAATTCACACCTATGGTCAATTTAGAGACACCGATTAACCTAACCTGCATGTCTTTGAACTGTGGGGGAAACCGGAGCACCCAGAGGAAACCCACGCAGACACGGGGAGAACATGCAAACTCCACACAAAAAGGCCCCCATCGGCCACTGGGCTTGAACCCAGAACCTTCTTGCTGTGAGGCAACAGTGCTAACCACTACACCACCGTGCCACCCTCAAACCTTCATTCGTACCCTAATTCCTACACTACACATTCAGGATTCACCTTCTCTTTCACTGGCACATTTTTCTCATCTAACAACAAAATAGATACTGCAAGCCATCTTCTCCTCAATCCTACCACCTGCCCACTGGAGCCGCTCTGCTCCAGACCATCTCACAAGACCTCCTCTCCTTCTTCACTATTATCATTAATGGCCTCATAACATCTGGTTGTATACCAATTGCATTCAAGAGAGCAAGGGTTATTCCCATCCTGAAGAAACCCACTCTAGATCCCTCACACATCAACAACAATTGACCACTGTCACTTCTTTCTTTTCTTTCTAAAATCCTTTAACACACCGTCTACAATCTACTGCCTCTCTGTTTCTCACAGAACAACCTCCAAGATCCTAAAAAGTCTGGATTCAAAGTGGCACATTCCACAGAAACAGCTCTTGTGGCCATCACTGAGAAAATCGATGCTGCTAGATCAGCCAAACTGTCATCATTCCTCATCGTCCTTGACCTTTCAGCAGTGTTTGGCACACTTAACCACATCCTCGTACAATCCCTCTCTACTCAGTCTGTGTGTGTGTGGGGGGGCTGTGTGTGTTATTTGTTTTGTGTTGTCTTAGTTGAGTTTGTATTGTAGTTTGGTAGTCATTGGATTGTGCTTAGTCTGTAGCAATACATTTTTGCATATATAAAGTTCAATTGCCTTGCCTGTCATTGCTTACTCTTGGGTCAATAAATTGTATGGATTTCTGCCCTCTAACTTTTTTCATACTTAACCCTTTGATGCAAAACATGGGTCAAAAGTGACCCGGCTGAGTTTTTATCTTCTATATCTTTGCAATAAATTAATTCCATCATTCAGTATTCAAGGTATTCCTCAATTAACTTGTTTTTGATAATCATACATCCTTATTTTATTTTTTCCTTTCTTACTTTTTGAATAAAAACCCTTTTTGTATCACTACCCTTCTAATGCACAACATGGGTCAAAAACGACCTGCATTCATTTTCCAGGTTATTTCATGTATGGCTGAGTGTTTCTATGATATACTTTTGAAATAAATTCATTGTGTCATTTACTTTTCCAAATATGCAGTAAATATCTTGTTTTTGTTTAGCACAAATCATCATTTTTATTTTTCCTTTCTTAAGTTATGAACAAGCACAGCTTTTGTAATTCTACCAAATCGCAGTGACGTACTTCTGGTTAACATGAGATGCTCATGCACCACTGTGAGTCAGTACAACGTTGGACGCCGTGGAGTTCAGAGCTTTCTTATGGTCTTCCTTCTAGAGCTGTGTTTTTTGGGTTAAATATTCGGTTTTATACAGGTAATTGATATTTATGGATATATTATATTTTCTTATAGTTTCTATGATTTTTTTCTTTTAGAATTTTATGACTTCTTTATGTTTTGGGAGTTGTTTTATTAATGTTAGTCACATGGACTCATATAACTTCACGAGAGCTTTCATACCTCAGTTGGTGTAAAGCCTAACAAGGAAATTTAGGGAAGTAAGTGATAGTTCCCTTAAAAGATTCACTAAGAAGGGAAAGTAAGTGATAGTTTCCCTACAGTCTAAATTCGTAATACTGTTATTCTACTTAAAAGTCGACAATGTCATTAAAATTGGTAATAAAAAAGGGAAGTAAGTGTTAGTTCCCTAGCAAAAAAAAAAAAGGGAAAGTAAGTGATAGTTTCCCTACGAATGATCCGCAGTTGTATGAATTTTGGGAAACACCGCGTTCATAATCTTCGATCTAGCTTTGCTTCGAAGAATATTCAATGAGTGGCGTATAAGACTTGTGAATTCCCATTCACACTGCATATATTTATTACTTGTTCGCAGCAACCACATACCGTGAAATTAATATGTATGACCCAGGAACCTCAACTGAAACCACATCCTCAGAAGATTTGAAAACTTCTATATCTACCATGTTTTCAGAGATGAAAACTGATCTGAAACAACATGAACAGTTTGTTGTGACTGCCATCGAAAACTACGCTTATAATGAAGATTTCTGGAGTGATGAAGAGGAGGAATCTGGCGAGAATATCTCTAACGCAGATCTTGCTGGTGACTTAGAAAAACTTCTTTCTCAAGATAAAGATCAACAGAAAGAGAAAAATGCTGCCTCAAGTGAGTTCCAGGACCTCGCCCAGGAGTTTGCCACAAGTGAGAAAACAAGCCCACCAATCGATGACGATCTGGTGAAGATCATAGATGGTCTCATCAATGACAAACTACCCAAAGCAAAACTCGACGAGCTTACTGACAAATATGCCAGACCGGAAAATTGTAAGCTCTTACTGGCTCCTAAGACGAACAGGACTGTGTGGACTCAGCTTAAAGACAACACCAAGAAAGCAGATACTGGAATGCAGAGATGTCAACGGATGTTTTTGACTGCAGCTTATGCTATCCTTGATGCTTCGAAAACAGCATCCGGAGAAATGAAAACCAAACTAGTCCATGCCTTGGTGCTTATCCTGTCTGGCAATAGAGAAATCAATCTGAAGAGAAGAGAGCTGCTAAAGCCAGATCTCAATACCCAATACAATGCTTTATGCAATGCCTCAACTCCTATTACAACAGAGTTGTTTGGTGATGACGTGGGGAAAGAAATTGATGCAGTGACCAAAGCAAATAAGTTAGGAAAAAAGCTTGTACCCCCTAGGAAGAGTCGTGGTTCACGCTTTCAGCCCTATGGCCAAGGAAGGTCTTCAGATCGCTTTGGCTCAGCGAGGGGTCATTATGGCGGCCGAGGATTCAACAGGCCTTTTTTAGGGGAAAGATACGCCAACCGCAGGAGGACTTCGGCGAAGTCCGCATCCTACAACAAGAGCACTCAGAATTACCTTCTCCACAACAGGTCAGCTATGATAACTCGATAAATATACTACTCGGGTCACAACAGCCTTTTATAGCTGGGCAAATAAGCCATTATTTAAATGAATGGAGAAAGATCACTACTGATCCTTACATTTTGCAATGTGTAAGCAACTGTCCCATTGAATTTGACTATGATCCCTCCTGTATCCAAAATGTCACTAACTATGAGCATAAATTCTCCCCAGCTCAACAAGAGGCCATTGACAATGAAATGGAGACATTTTTGAACAAGCATATTATTGAGCCTGCAGTCCCAGAACCGGAAGAAGTTATTTCACCCATTTTTGTTACCCCCAAAAAAGAACCAGGAACGTTCGGGGTTATATTCAACCTTCAATCTCTGAATAACGCGGTTACCTACTAGAGGACTGCGCGGGACAGAATTTTCAGTCCCGCTCCCGCAAAGAATTATGATTTTCAGTCCCGCTCCCGCCCGCGCTTGCCATATTTTGTCCCGCTCCCACCCGCAAATCCCGCATGATGCAGACGTTCGCGTTATTTCTCACGAAAGTTCTTGTCATTGGCTTGGGGAATTAAACATGCTGAGCTTAGCTGAGCTCTCCACTGACCGATCCTTCATTTATTGTAAGTTTATTGTTTAAACTCTGACATTCTGCTGACACATTCCAAGTTGAGCGCTGCATGCGCTCATGATTGACAGCTCTCGCTTTGATTGACAGCTCTCGCTTTGCGCACTCCCACTTCCAAGTCTGTGGCGTTATGATTCCAACCGCGATTTCATTCTCCTCTCATATGAAGTGCTGCGCAACCACAACCAGCTCCTCAGATTATACACTGTCTATTTCTAGCTTTAAATTGAACAATCTGTGCGATACACAGTCCTTTTTAATACTAGTTAATACTTTTTAATACTTTTTAATACTTAGGACTAATACTCGACTTTTTAACGGTAAATGTACCTCTTTTTAAAGCAGCACTTACTTCTGAAGCACTGTGAGCTAGAGCCCTGCACTCCCGCGGGAGTCCCGCGGGACCCGACGCAAAGCAGTGCGGCGCGGGACAAATTTTTTGAAAGCTCATTGGGGGCGCGGGCGGGAGGGGGAGTGCACAATGCGGGAGCGGGCGGGAGAGGTGATAAGCTGCAGTCCCGCTAACTAAAAACATGTTTAAAATAAAATTTATAAATTATTAATTTATGTCTATCGTATATAATTTGTGCTGGATATTTTATTTGGCATTAATAAAAACATTTTAAGATGCCTAAATTTGCGGATGTGGTCTAATCTCGCGTACGTTTCCGATTCCTTTCTACTCTTCCGTGTTTGAGATCTCCGATCATGGCAGAAGAGCAGAGCTCCTGAACTGAGAGGAAGGCTACAGTAACTCTGCACAATTGTGGTGAGCAGAAAAGCATCTCAGAATACACAACATGTCAAACCTTGAGGCAGATGGGATACAAGAGCAGAAGGCCACATTGGGTTCCACTAACATCTGCCAAGAACAGAAAACCAAGGCTTCAGTGGGCACAGGATCACCAAAACTGGACATTTTAAAGACTTAGTCTGATTAATCTCAATATCTGCTGAGGCACATAAATGGTAAGGTCAGTATTTGGCACCAACAGCATGAATCCATGGACCCAATCTGCCTTATGTCAACAGTCCAGGCTGATGGAAGTGGTGTATTTGTGTGGGGAATGTTTTCTTGGCACATTTTGGGCTCATTAATACCAAACAATTGCTGCTTGAATGCTACAGTCTATTTGAGTATTGTTGCTGACCATCTGCATCCCATCATGGCTACAATCTCTCCATCTTCTAATGGCTACTTCCAGCATGATGTAGCTTGATCTTCGAATGACTATTTCTACAAAGTGGTTTCATGAACATGACAAGTTCAATGTTCAGCCTGCCCAGTCATTGGAAATGAATCCAATAGAACACATTTGGGATGTGGTAGAATGGGTGATTAGCAGAATGAAAGATGAAAAATGTACAGAAATTGCAGAATGCAGTCATGTTAACATTGACCAGAATCTCAGAAGAACGTTTCCAACATCTTGGGGGTTCATACCACGAGTTGAGGCCCTACCCAATATTAGTATGGTGGTCCTTATAAAGTATGTATTGAGTGTATGTTGTCATTATGTTGTATGTCACTGGTTACATGTTAATAAACTTGTCTGACACTTAATAAATGAGTCCTCCAAACGATGAAAGAAATCACTTAAATTCTCATCAGATTCCCTTCAGATAGTAGGCAACTATTTCTTATATCATTGATGCAACAATCATCAATAATCTTGAAATTATCTTATCTTGTAACTGATGCCCTGTTTAATCAAATTATCTTTTAAGAAAAATAACCCAATGCTAAAATTAATAGTAAGAATTTAAAATATCAGTGTCCTGCTGTATCATTTTGGGGTGGCATGGTGGTGCAGTGGTTAGCACTGTTGCCTCGCAGCAAGAAGGTTCTGGGTTAGAGCCCAGCAGCCAACGGGGGCCTTTCTGTGTGGAGTTTGCATGTTCTGCCCGTGTTTGCGTGGGTTTCCTCTGGGTCCGGGTGCTCTTGTTTCTCCCACAGTCCAAAGACATGCAGGTTAGGTTAATTATTGGCTCTAAATTGACCGTGAGTGTGAATGGTTGCTTGTCTCTATGGTATGTGTCAGCCCTGCGATGATCTGGCAATTTGTCCAGGGTGTACCTGGCCTCTTGCCCATAGTCAGTTGGGATAGGCTCCAGCTTGCCCGTGACCCTGCACAGGATAAGCGGTTACGGATAATGGATGGATGCCATGTCATTTTATTGCTTCCACCTGCTGATTGCAGTGAGGTGCCCAAACGTCATTGTGTAACACTGGTTAATCGTATTCCTTTGTATGTTTCTCTATTTTAGAGGTCCCTATCAGCATTATCCCTGACTAGTGATGAGTCCACAGGCAAAATGCCTGAAGCAGACAAGGTGTCTGAAGCTGCAGAACCAGAGCGAAATCTTGAGATTTACTCATCATTGCAGAGAGAGTCACGAGCATCCATACTGGGGTGGAAAAATGTGGACCGTCTGGACAACACCAGTGAGCTTGCTCTGTCTCACTCACACACACACGCAATTGAGAAACAGTCCAATATGCCGCTGCACACAGTCCACATCTACTTGTGACAGCATTCTGACAGGAAAAAGAGAAAAACACCTTATTGGGTTCTCTAAGTTAATATACAGTGCTATAAGTCATTTCAATTAAATTGTCTACTCAGATTTATGTACAATGTTATGACGATGTGTATATACAGTAAGGAAATACACACACACACACACACACACACATATATATATATATATATATATATATATATATATATATATATATATATGTGTGTGTGTGTGTGTAGCGCTTTCTCAGTATCCGTTACCATGAGATACATCGCCCTGGGTTCTTTCACTTAGACTCACATTACATTTCACATTCGTCTCCTGCTAAGTGTAATATAATAAAAATTTTTATATTAAAAAAAGTACAATAGTGTAACGGGGTCCCTTTTAAGCTGTATTCTGTCAATCTAGACCCCTCTACTTTAATTAGTTCCTATTTATTAACTGACAAAGAGGAAAAATTGAATGAATTTATACGCAATGATATTATTTATTGACACAAATACTTAAAAATAATTAAATTATTCCCAATGTTCTTTTTAAGGAATTTCTTTGTTTTGGTCCATAAAACCCATGCCATAGCCTTTTAGCTACTAAGGCAATGTAAAATTAAATGACATAATTACCTGATAACCCTGACTGATTGTTGCATATGACACCTTTAAATCACATAAACAACGGTAAATGCTAGTCTTTAAATGGACAGAAAATATCCTTTAACTTCCCCTGATGCAATTGAGCTTACAGCAGTTATCTGGATTGACTCTTAATAAACCCACTTGCATGAATCAACAACAAAAATTTACAGTTTTTACTCTCGTGGGTCTACAACAAAAATAAAACCAAAAGCTGGCAATAAACACATACTGTATAAACAACCCCCGTTGCAGGCCTGATTGCAGCTTGGGTTTGCAGCCAATAGTGTCTTCACTCCCAGGGGCGATGCGGCGGTGGCCACTGAGCTCTATGTAAAAATCTGGAGAGCTCATAGGCTCGTCAGAGTGAAGCCATCTGGCTGCCATCTTACCACTCACATCACGGAGCAGAACGGTCATTTAGGCTACTGGAAGCTACACAAAACTGGACAAGTTATTTATGTAGTTGGTGAGATAAATTACAAGAAAAATTCCTGCACATGCAGCAGTGAACTGTACAAACCGTCAAGTCAAAGGTTGTGGACGGACAGTTCACCTGTGAGAATTGATAGTGTGTGATCATTTTTACACGTGTGTGCACAGTGCCATTTGCGTGGACCCCCATATCATTTTATGATGGCTCGCAAAAGCGAAAGAAAAAAAATAACCGAAAATCTCGCTCATCGTCTTGTCTGTTTCTGTTGAAAATCTGACATCGATATCTGGGATGAACACTGTGACCGTGTCAGATTTTCGATGGAAATGTCCCGGACTAAGTTTGCATGTTCTCCCCGTGTCCGCGTGGGTTTCCTCCGGGTGCTCCGGTTTCCTCCACAGTCCAAAGACATGCAGGTTAGGTTAACTGGTGACTCTAAATTGACCGTAGGTGTGAATGTGAGTGTGAATGGTTGTCTGTGTCTATGTGTCAGCCCTGTGATGACCTGGCGACTTGTCCAGGGTGTACCCCGCCTTTCGCCCGTAGTCAGCTGGGATAGGCTCCAGCTTGCCTGCGACCCTGTAGAAGGATAAAGCGGCTAGAGATAATGAGATGAGATGTCCCGGACTAGATCAAAGCCAAAGTCGAGACATGTTTGATATTGAATATGAGAGCTCAAGCTCAACGGCTCAAATTCAAAAAGAAAAATGAACGGAGTAAATTAGCTTCAGGAGCCTAAATGAAAGAAAGACCACAGCCTTAGGCAGAAATGGGAATGAGGGATGCAAATAAAAAGAGATGTTGTTGTTCTAGTTTGGTCAGGAGTTACCTAAGACTAAGCACAACTGACAATGTAGATCATCTACACATGTCACACCTACTTGCACAAATTAATAAAATGGACATGATTGTCTGTTTTATCTACATGATTTTAGTTTAAATTGAATGCAAGTATATTGATAAGTACTCTTCAATCAGGGTTGGTTATATTTCCTGGTCAACGGCTTACTTCCCAGACAGCGTCCAATATATGATTTCCTGTACAAAGAAAAACTGAAATAATCTCCTAAAATAATTATAGTAGTAAAAGAGCCGTTCAAAAAAAAAAGATCAGAGACTGAACTGGAAAAAGAAAAAAAAACAATAACAACGAAGGGGAGCACTATAAAGACGCCGAATGTGGGTAAAGTTGAGAAAATAAGAGGAGGTAATGAAAGGGGAAAAAAAGTCAGGAGATACTTTTATTGGGGCAAATTTGATCAGATGCGACGGTTTAACACAAGCCAAATACATGCATTGTGAGTGGTAAGATGGCGGCCAGATGGCTTCACTCGTCTCTACAGCGAGGACTGGGCTATGAGCGCTCCAGATTTTTATGTAGAGCTCAGTGGGCGGTGGCTCACGCAAAGTGAAGAGTTCAACAGTCTCCTTATTGTAATGTCCGACGATGGTCCACACTTGGTCCCAGTGGCGAATGAAAAAGGAAACTGTTTGTCTCCCTCAGAGTCAGAGGGGAAACCATGCTTTCCCGGTCACACGGTGCATGATTTTGATTCTCAGTGCAGGTTTCAAAGTTCACGTGTATTTCCTTAGCAAACGTTAACGGTGAGGCTAATGGATAGCACAACAATAGCAATTTAAAATATCTAAATCTTTTAAAAGATCTGAATGTTCAGTTGGTATTTTTTAATCATCATAAATTTCATTCATATAGTAGCATATGCATGTGTTATTAACCACAGTGTTAGATCTTGTCATGACTTAACAAGTAGTGCCTGATATTGATATTATTACATTCCTTGATGCATTCGCATTAAGTACATGAAAGTAACTTTTTTTTTTTTTAGTTAAGTGAAGAACAAAGTAGTCCTTTTGGAAAGTAAACAAGGGACTGAGACATTTGGACCCTACAGTATATTTCTGCTTGTGTAGGTGCTTCCTCTGTGCTACAGTCTCCGGATGGGAACTGGATTGCCTTGCAGGCTTCCCAGCATTCCCGGCCAAGCCTGCTAACCAAACGTAAGAGCTTGGTGTTCAGTGTGCTAGAAAAGGAGTCTGGCGTGGTTTCAGCATACGACGAGATGGGGTCAGATTCAGAGGATGGAGCAGAACTTGATAGCTGGGGACTTGCACTACTACAATTCCGCCAGCGTCTCTCAGAAGAAACACGTTCTTTGGATGCTCAACGCAACACAGAGCACTATCCACCAATAACCTCACCCTCCTCGGGCCATTTCACCAACACAGAGACCTTAAACTCAGATTCTGAGAACTCTACAGCTCCCCCTACTCGAACACACATCCCTGTTCTTAATGTCACCCAGAGAAACAAAGTTTCACCTGAACCCTACCTTCCCTACAAGCTCTATGAGCACGACAGACCTGCTGATAGTCTGTCACATTCACCAAGGCTTGGTGCAATGGATGTGAACTTTAATCCTCAGGTGGTTGGGGACAGCAGTGATGGGGAGGAGAAAGCCGAGCAGATCCGAAGGTTCCGGCGTAAGAAGCGGAACAAACACGAGTCAGCTGAGCAGAGCTGTGTCCATAGTGGACTGTACACAGGGGTGAGAGAATTGGCATTATTTCACATAATCATCTAGCCATCCACTGTAAGTGAGATTTGGGGGGGGGGGGGAGAATCTGTTCTTTTCCTAGCACAGGGAAATGTGCTGGTATTAAGATCTACAGTATGGTAATCACACATACTAGTGCATCTCAAACATTTAGAATATAGTAAAAAAAAATTAAATATTTTCCATCAGTTATTTAAGAAAGTGAAAATTTTATATATTCTAGACTTACACAGAAACTAAAATGTTTCAAGCATTTTTCTATTTTAAGATTTGATCATTTTTGCCTACAGCACAAAAAAAAACCCTCAAAATATTCCATCCATCCATCCATAACCGCTTATCCTGTGTAAGGTCACGAGCAAGCTGGAGCCTATCCCAGCTGACTATGGGCAAGAGGCAGGGTACACCCTGGACAAGTCGCCAGGTCATCACAGGGCTGACACATAGAGACAAACAACCATTCACACTCACATTCACACCTACGGTCAATTTAGAGTCACCAGTTAACCTAACCTGCATGTCTTTGGACTGTGGTGGAAACTGGAGCACCCAGAGGAAACCCACACAGACATGGGGAGAACATGCAAACTCCACACAGAAAGGCTGTGAGGTTCGAACCCAGAACCTTCTTGCTGTGAAACAACAGTGTTAACCACAACACCACTGTGCCACCCCTGTAACTGCGGACTTCCCCCACTTCATCCTAGTAAACATGGGGCCTCATGATAACCCAGAGACCTTCTTCACCATGTTTGACCAAGCCTCATAGGCGTGGGAGTAGCCAATCGAGCAGCGAGTGGTTTGCCTCCTGCTGCTCCTGACCGGAGAAGCCCAACTCAAACCCAGAACCTTCTTGCTGTGAGGTGACAGTAATAACCACTGTGCCGACCACAAAATATTTGAGTATTTCATTTTGAGTTTGAGTAAAACAGTATAAATATATCTCTTGGTCTAGTTCAGTACATGCAACCACAATCATGGGGAAGACTGCTCACTTGACAGTTGTCCAGAAGAGGATCCTCAACACCCTCCACAAGGAGGGTAAGGCACAGAAGGTCATTGCTGAAAATGCTGGCTGGAAAAGGTGCACAAGCAACAGGGATGACCACAGCCTTGAGAGGATTGTCAAGAAAAGTCAATTCAAGAACTTGGGAGAGCTTCACAAGGAGTGGACTGAGGCAGGTGTCAGAGCATCAAGAGCCACCATGCACAGATATCTTCAGGAAAGGGGCTACAACTGTCACATTCCTAATATCAAGCCACTCCTGAATGAGAGACAACATCAGAAGCATCTTACCTGGGCTAAGGAGAGAAAGAACTGGACTGTTGCTCAGTGGTCCAAAGTCCTCTTTTCAGATGAAAGTAAATTTTGCATTTTATTTGTAAATCAAGGTCCTAGAGTCTGGAGGAAGAGTGAGGAGGTACAGAATCCAAGGTGTTTGAAGTCCAGGATGAAGTTTCCGCAGTCTGTGATGATTTGGGGTGCCATGTCATCTGCTGGCGTTGGTCCACTGTGTTTTATTAAGTCCAAAGTCAATGCAGCCATCTTCCAGGAGATTTTAAAGCAGTTCATGCTTCCATCTGCTGTCAAGCTTTATGGAGATGCTGATTTCCTTTTGCAATAGGACTTAGCACCTGCCCACAGTGCCAAACCTACCACCAAATGGTTTGCTGACCATGATATTACTGTACTTGATTGGCTAGCCAACTTGCTTGACCTGACCCCCAGAGAGAATCTATGGATTATTGTAAAGAGTAATACCCGACCCAAAAATACAGACAAGTTCAGTGGCGTGCACCGGGGGGGCGGTCCCCCCCCCCCCCCCCCCCCCCTTGTGGCCCAATTGTTGAAAAACACATGCTAAAGTGCCCTCTCAGGAGCTAAAGTGCCCTCATGGGAGCCAAAACGTGTGCTAAACTGCCCTCAAGTGTCCTCTCGGGAGCCAAAACACGTGCTAAAGTACCCCCTTGGGAGCCAAAACACGTGCTAGAGTGCCCTCAAGTGCTCCCTTGGGAGCCAAAACGTGTACTAAACTGCCCTCAAGTGCCCTCTCGGGAGCCAAAACACGTGCTAAAGTGCCCCCTTGGGAGCCAAAACATGTGCTAGAGTGCCCTCAAGTGCCCCCTTGGGAGCCAAAACGCGTACTAAACTGCCCTCAAGTGCCCTCTCAGGAGCCAAAATACGTGCTAAAGTGCCCCTTTGGGAGCCTTGAGAGGGACAGAGAGACCAGTGAGATGATCAGCTAAGTAGAACACAGCTGGGTGAGCATTATAAACTGTGAATGTAGCTTTAGTGTATATTATGATACACTTTGCAATAAAAAGGGCGCTATATGTGCCCTTTTTTTCTTTCCACCCCTGCCCTTCAAAAAGTCTGTGCACGCCACTGGACAAGTTGAAGGCCGCTATCAAAGCAACCTGGGCTTCAATAACACCTGAGCAGTGTCACAGGCTGATCACTTCCATGCCACGCCTCAGCGATGCAGTAATTCATGGTAAAGGGGCCCCAACCAAGTATTGAGTGTATAAATGAACATACTTTTCAGAAGCTGAACATTTCTGTATTGTAAATCTTTTTTTGGTTGATCTTAGGAAATATTCTAATATTGTGAGATACTGGATTTCTGATTTTCATGAGCTGTAAGCCATCGTCATCAAAATTAAAACAAAAAAGGCCTGAAATATTTCACTTTTTACATGTAATGAATATAGAATGTATGAAAGTTTATCTTTTTGAATTAAATAAAAAAAGAACTTTTTCATGATATTCTAATTGTTTGAGATGCACTAGTAGATTATAAATAGAAATTGTAACAGGCATTTCAGCTGCTTTCTTGGCCAGGTCCCTCTTGCAAAAGTAATTTTAAATCTCAAGAGACTAACCTGGTTAAATAAAGGTTTTAAAAATGCAGTGTACAGAAATGAGGTTAAAAAAATCCTGGAGCCTTTAATTGGGCCTGGGATTTTGAATGTAATCCATCCACCGGCTCAGAATGTTCTGTCTAAGCCTGACCCAACACTCAGCACCAAGTTTGGAATGTGAACCTGAACCTCACCTTACAGAATTGTGCACCACATTGTTCCACATGACTTGAGGTATCTAACAGTAAGAAAACTAATACTTATTTGTGACCACTCTTCAATCTTGCATTGGATGCCACACATTACTTAAAATATGTAAACTTTCAATTTGTCATTCTTTTAGTGCTTCTCTGTGACAGTCCTACATTTACATTTTACAGGCCCTTTTATTCACTGTGCCTTACAGATTTAGGGTTAAGGCCCTTGTTCAACAGTGCAAGAACTCAACAGTGACAGCTTGGTGGTACCAGGATTCAAACTCAAAACTGCTGAGCCACCACTGCCCTACATTTCCTGCTTTACTATATATATACACTACGGTTCAAAAGTTTGGGGTAACTTTGAAATGCCCTTATTTTTGAAAGAAAAGCACTGTTCTTTTCAATGAAGATCACTTTAAACTAATCAGAAGTACACTCTATACATTGCTAATGTGCTAAATGACTATTCTAGCTGCAAATGTGTGGTTTTTGGTGCAATATCTCCATAGGTGTATAGAGGCCCATTTCCAGCAACTCTCACTCCAGTGTTCTAATGGTACAATGTGTTTGCTCATTGCCTCAGAAGGCTAATGGATGATTAGAAAACCCTTGTACAATCATGTTAGCACAGCTGAAAACAGTTGAGCTCTTTAGAGAAGCTATAAAACTGACCTTCCTTTGAGCAGATTGAGTTTCTGGAGCATCACATTTATGGGGTCGATTAAATGCTCAAAATGGCCAGAAAAATGTCTTGACTATATTTTCTATTCATTTTACAACTTATGCTGGTAAATAAAGGTGTGACTTTTCATGGAAAACACAAAATTGTCTGGGTGACCCCAAACTTTTGAACGGTAGTGTAATTGAATTCATATATATATATATATATATATATATATATATATATATATATATAAATTCAATTTTTGTGTCCTTTCTCTAACACACTGGATTCATATTAGGCTTGATTATTACCTTATAACGCCTTGTCTTTTTCTGCCACTGATAAATGTTTAGTTGTGAACTGAATCATGAATAACAGCATGAGAAAATCTTGCATGAGAAGAGCTCGAAGACTTGGGACACAAACCATGGCTGCAGATTGAGGTTGTTATTGTTATTGACTTTTTCACACCACTAGGTGGAAGTCCAGGCTCAAGACTTGACACTGTGGCTACTGTGTGGGTCATGGGTTTTATACTTTATAAGAAACAAACTGCAGCGAAGAATGATGCTTAAAATACTCTGCCTTAATTTAGACTTATTAAAACCTTTTCCCCATGAGCCTCACTTCCCAGTATTTTTGAGAACGTATTGCATTTGCTACTACTACAGTATTTTGGCCAAATGAAAGGTGTCCTATGACTGAATTTTTATTGGTCTCTTTCTCCCTAGCTTCCATTCCTTTTTCTTGAGATAACTGTTTTACTTCAAACTAGGATAAAAGAATAGAATACATTATCTACAACAACCACAGATGCTCCTTGGGGTGTTTAATTTAGAATTTTGGTTATTCTTTGACGCTCAGGCTATAACTAACTTTGCTCCCTATGTGTATCTAGGAGAACAGCACTCTCCTGCTCAGCACCATGATGATGAAACGACAAGATAGCCAAGAGACTCTGTCATCTCTTCCACCTCCCACCTATGAATCTCCAGATACTGTGACACCACCCAACCGTGTGACCTCCACTGCCATGACCCCTGAATCTGTGTACCAGAACACAGTAGCCTATAACCCTGTGCTCCCCAGTCCACCGATGCATAACCAATCTGAAAATGCCACCCTGGACCATGAACTGAGATCAAAACTCTATGAACTGGTTCATCAAATCAGTAAGGAGGACCTGACCTCATCAGATGATGAGCCAATCCAAAAAGTCATTGATCGGCGCTATGATGGAGCGAGGGAGAAAGAAAATGATAGAGTAAGACACAGAAAGAGAAATAATGAGGCACAGAAAGAGAGTAATGGCAAAACAGAGATGGAGAGGAATAAAAGGAAAATGGAGAGACTGAGTGAAAGATGGATAGAAAGACAGGTTAGAAGAGAGTGTGAGGAAATTGATGTGGTGAGGCAGCGACATAAAGAGAGGGATCAGAAAAGAGAAGGAAATGATGAACTAGTGAGACGAATGGAAAAACACCAAAATTTGGACAGACAACAAAAAACAGAGAGTCAAAGACAAGTCGAAAGGAATTGGCAAGTCAGACAAGTGGAGACAGAAAGTGAGAATGAAAGAGAAGCAGAAAAAATGAAGCCGGTAGAAACAGAGCCACATATGCTAGCTCGAGTCAATGGGCTTAGCATGAGAAGAGATCTACAAGAGAATGAAACACAGCAAGTGACGATAAATACTGAGAAAGCCAAAGATGGCTGGGTTGATATAAAGAAGAGTGTGGAAGAAGAACACAGTGAGAAAGGACTTTATTTGACCGAGGAGAAGGTAAATCAAGGGTTGCGACAGAGAAGCAACTCAGAGAGAGAATCTGAAAAAAGAGCAGAACCGCACAACCACAGTGCCCCGATTGACCCGGAGGAGCAAATGTCTCAAACAGAGGTAAGAAGGAAAAGCACTGAACCTGAATCTGTTGATCAGTTCGAATGCACTTAAGTCTGTTGCACTCTCCCATCTCTGTCACATCCACTCTTTACAGTATTACTTCAGTTGGTGAAAGCAAAATAGTGTATATTCCATTTTAGGCCACTTTGCCCCAAGGGTTAAAAAACAAAAAACCAAACCCGCATAGCTGTGTTCCAATAACATTCACTCGTCAACTTCCCCTCCTGACTTGGAAGTGCATATCCATAGGAAGTGCTTGTCAAGTCAAATCAAGTCAAGTCAAGTCAACTTTATTGTCAAATATGCTATACATGCTCGACATACAGCACAGATGAAATTTCAGTCCTCTCTGACCCACGGTGCAAACAGGCAATGCAATAAATAAAAATAAAACCCCGATTCCAAAAAAGTTGGGACAAAGTACAAATTGTAAATAAAAACGGAATGCAATGATGTGGAAGTTTCAAAATTTCATATTTTATTCAGAATAGAACATAGATGACATATCAAATGGTTAAACTGAGAAAATGTATCATTTAAAGAGAAAAATTAGGTGATTTTAAATTTCATGACAACAACACATCTCAAAAAAGTTGGGACAAGGCCATGTTTACCACTGTGAGACATCCCCTTTTCTCTTTACAACAGTCTGTAAACGTCTGGGGACTGAGGAGACAAGTTGCTCAAGTTTAGGGATAGGAATGTTAACCCATTCTTGTCTAATGTAGGATTCTAGTTGCTCAACTGTCTTAGGTCTTTTTTGTCGTATCTTCCATTTTATGATGCGCCAAATGTTTTCTATGGGTGAAAGATCTGGACTGCAGGCTGGCCAGTTCAGTACCCAGACCCTTCTTCTACGCAGCCATGATGCTGTAATTGATGCAGTATGTGGTTTGGCATTGTCATGTTGGAAAATGCAAGGTCTTCCCTGAAAGAGACGCCGTCTGGATGGGAGCATATGTTGCTCTAGAACCTGGATATACCTTTCAGCATTGATGGTGTCTTTCCAGATGTGTAAGCTGCCCATGCCACACACACTAATGCAACCCCATACCATCAGAGATGCAGGCTTCTGAACTGAGCGCTGATAACAACTTGGGTCGTCCTTCTCCTCTTTAGTCCGAATGACACGGCGTCCCCGATTTCCATAAAGAACTTCAAATTTTGATTCGCCTGACCACAGAACAGTTTTTCACTTTGCCACAGTCCATTTTAAATGAGCCTTGGCCCAGAGAAGACGTCTGCGCTTCTGGATCATGTTTAGATACGGCTTCTTCTTTGAACTACAGAGTTTTAGCTGGCAACAGCGGATGGCACGGTGAATTGTGTTCACAGATAATGTTCTCTGGAAATATTCCTGAGCCCATTTTGTGATTTCCAATACAGAAGCATCCCTGTATGTGATGCAGTGCCATCTAAGGGCCCGAAGATCATGGGCACCCAGTATGGTTTTCCGGCCCTGACCCTTACACACAGAGATTCTTCCAGATTCTCTGAATCTTTTGATGATATTATGCACTGTAGATGATGATATGTTCAAACTCTTTGCAATTGTACACTGTCGAACTCCTTTCTGATATTGCTCCACTATTTGTCAGCGCAGAATTAGGGGGATTGGTGATCCTCTTCCCATCTTTACTTCTGAGAGCCGCTGCCACTCCAAGATGCTTTTTTTATACCCAGTCATGTTAATGATGTTACAACCACTAGGCTCAATAGACCTATTGCCAATTGACCTAATGAGTTGCAATTTGGTCCTCCAGCTGTTCCTTTTTTGTACCTTTAACTTTTCCAGCCTCTTATTGCCCCTGTCCCAACTTTTTTGAGATGTGTTGCTGTCATGAAATTTCAAATGAGCCAATATTTGGCAGGGTCGCGGACCCGGCCCCGGATAAGCGGAAGAAGACGAGACGAGACGAGACAATATTTGGCATGAAATTTCAAAATGTCTCACTTTCGACATTTGATATGCTGTCTATGTTCTATTGTGAATACAATATCAGTTTTTAAGATTTGTAAATTATTGCATTCCATTTCTATTTACAATTTGTACTTTATCCCAACTTTTTTGGAATCGGGGTTGTAGAATAATTGAAACAAACAAACAAACAAACAAACAATATAAACAGTATAAACACTCTAGATAGGAACTAGACACTCAGACAAACAATATAAACAGTATACACACTAGATAAGAACAAGACAGACTAAACACTCAGACAATATAAACAGTGTAAACACTAGACAAGAACTACACAAAGACTAAACACTCAAACAGACAATATAAACAGTATAAACACTCTAGATATGAACTAGACGTAGACTAAACACTCATATATACATACATATATATATATATATATACACACACACACACACATACATATATCCACCTGCAGTACAAGGGAGAAGAGTATATTTTGGGGTGCATTTTTTTTTTTTTACTTGTTTTTGCCACAGGACATTTCCTTTGAAATTTGTGAGGCCTTTATTGTACCATGTATAGTGTACATCAGTGATTTTCAACCAATATGCTGTGGCACACTGATGTGCCGTGAGGCAAAGTGAGGTGTGCCATGGAATTTTGAGAAGAGGGGAACCGTCAAGGCCTTCTAGGCCTTCAGAGAAGGCCCAGTCCAAAGACATGCGGTTAGGTTAACATGAGGCAGGCTTGGGTTGAAGTGCCCTTGTTGAGCAAGGCACCTAATCCCCAACTGCTCCCCAGGCACTGTAGTATAGCTGCTCACTGCTCTGGGTATGTGTGCGTGCTCATTGCTCGCTTGTGTGTGTGCATTCACTGCTTCAGATGGGTTAAATACAGAGGACGAATTTCATTGTGCTTGAGTGTGCATGTGACAAAGGTGTCTTCTTCTTCTTCTTAAACATATCAGCGTTTCAATTGTTATATTTAATTTCTTTCATTCTTTAATTGCTGTCATTATTTCATAATTTCATTATAATTATTCTCTTCTAATTTGGCCTCACTTTCTATCACATTTGCTTCAGAAACAAAAGAGTTACTGTCCTGAAAACATTAAAATCGAGTTATCCAATGAGATTTGTTTTTTTGTTGTTTCTAGGCTGAGAGAGAGTTTAGAGCTAGCTCACTCATTGATTAGGACTTCATTGTCGGGACAGAAGGCCATGGCAGTGTATGTTTATGTAGGAAGTTACATGAATTAACCAATCAGATTTTGATTTTGAGTAGGAGGGACCAAAAATGTATTGCCCTCAGCCTTTTGGAAGGCCAACATAAGCTTAACCGCGAGTCGGTGCCATTAGCGCAGCAGTGCAGTCACCTTCCAGCCGGTGTAGTATACATCAGTAATGTTATCGAATGCTAAAAAAGCGGTCAAGCCAGTGCTATCGAGAGCAAGTAGCACAGGCTAACGACCGAGAAACTAAGATTTCTGTCTCCAGACTCTTCTCCCATGCACGCTTGCCACAGTATTTTTCATTCATACTTAAGTATTCATTTCCTTATGTAATTTACTTAGTTACTTTTAAAATCAACATCAACAATGACACAAAACAGAGCTACCTGGCACCCTGCCACTAATCCCTTGCAAAATCTTTTGCCTTGTTGCTTTTTTGGTGTGTCTGACGTCCCAGCTCTAATAATAACTGTTCGCCACTGATTTTGAGGAACGCTATGTGTTTTTAAACAGGGTCATGAAATAGTATCTTTAAATACACCAGTGGCACTGATTCTTACTGATACTGCTTCTTAAAACCTTGATAGGTGGTCACTTATTTACAATTTAAAAAAAAAACTTATCTAAATTGTCTTTAGACCCATCTCAGTTTGATTCTGAAAATAAAAAAAGGTCCTGGGAGGAGAATTATTATTGTAGCGACCAGAAAAGGTGTTCGCTCTAATTGCTGCCAGTTCCATGTTGCGAGCACAAAGGGTCATGGGACTGTTAAAGTTTAAACTTAGAGGGCACGATTCTCCCATTCGTGCATAAGTCCTTTTTTGCGCGCTTCCAGTTACAAACATTTTAGTTCCATGTATGCTCCGCTACCTGCTCCAGTCACGCCCATAGCGCTTAACTTCTGAATGAAGGCAGACTCGTGAAAGGGGCGTGATTTATTTAAAACAGAGTCGCAACTATTATGTATTTTGGCTGTTGGGAAAACGTGGAACATGGACTTCTGCATTTACCATGTGAATGTCATTAAAATCCATTCATGCTATAAATTAGACTCTGATTTTGAAAATAAATGCAGAGGGAGAGCGTAGCTATATTATAAATTGCCTCAAAGGAAGGCATTAGTTTCTATGTATGACATAAACCCAAAAAAGTAAATATACCAAATGACGTGTGCTGGGCCTATGTATAAAGACAGGTTTGATATGTGGAGATTTATTAATAAAAATGCAGTATTGAGGAAAAGGTGCAACAAACTGCATGTTCCAGTGTCCACACTTGAACTCATTCTGAGTAGCCTGTTATTAAAACTGCATTAGTAATCACTCATCATGACTTCCAAAGTACTCTCTAATATAAATACTTAGTCAGTGCCTAAAAGCAGAGCTCCTGATGAGTGTATGAGCAAAATATTTGCAAGGGCACAAAATCAACCTGAATAGAATAATAGGAGTGCACAGCCATTCAACCACTGCCTGTTTTTCAACTCTGCCTTTGTCTCCGTTTAGGATCTGTTTGCTAGTGTATTTTCAATAAAACTCTTCCTGCACTTACAGCCATCTGTCACCCTTACATGACAAACTGTCAATTGTCCAACAAGCTGGTGGACTAATAAAACTGTTTTAACTAGTTTTATATGAATCTTTCGTGAATATATTCTGTAAATAATCCCACAGTATTTTTTAAAAAGCAAATTAAAAATAAGCACTGGATTAAAAACTCATCTATCTTAGGTAAATAAAGATACAAATTTTGTTGGGTGGTGTCACATGTTTATGAGAAACATTGCTTTGCACTTATGATCGGGTTCCCTGTGGTGGTACAAATACGGATGGACGGACATCGTATGGTCAAGCACTGTTGTAGTCAAGTCACTAAACCTCAAGTCTGAGTCCAGTCTCAAGTCCATCCATTATCTGTAGCCGCTTATCCTGTGCAGGGTCGCGGACAAGCTGGACTATGGGCGAGAGACAGGGTACACCCTGGACAAGTTGCCAGGTCATCACAGGGCTGACACATAGAGACAAACAACCATTCACACTCGTGGTCAATTTAGAGCTACCAATTAGCTGCATGTCTTTGAACTGTGGGGGAAACCGGAGCACCCGGAAGAAACACAGAAAGGCCCTTGTTGGCTGTTGGGTTCATACCCAGGACCTTCTTGTTGTGAGGTGACAGTGCTAACCACTACACCACCATGCCCCACTATCAACAAGACAAATAACATGAGACAGGATTAACACTAGCTAGTTCATCGCTCAGCAAGCGCCGCTATCAACAGGGCAATGAACATACTGTAGCATGTCCTTACTTCTCTGGGTGTAGTCTTGCCAAATGACGATTGAAGTTTGAGGTTGTCCCTGTCGTCACCTCGATGAGAAGTCAGTATAAGCAAAGCGGACAATCCTAGGGGCTTCTCTCCAGGCATTTTAGTGCCATTAATGTTAGTTTGTTCCTGAACATGATGTATGAACAGGTGAATGTGCATTCTCTTGCAAGAAATTAGTATAAAGATTAATGTAGATCTAGATATCTTGTGCCAAATTATTATGGCATGTTCCAAAAACAAAGAAAAAATCTGAGTCTTTGTCTCCAGGTTATGAGTCCGAATGCAGTTAATGCACGAGTCTGAGTCCAAGTCCAAGTCATCAGTGTTCAAGTCCAAGTCAAGTCATGAGTCTTTAAAACTAGGGCACAAGTCGGACTTGAGTCCGAGTCCTGGACTCGAGTACTACAAGCCTGCAGTCAAGCCATCAAAAATCAGGTCAATGCAATTCTCTTAAATTCAAGTATCAGTGATTCACATTTGTGAATGGATAATGAAGGTAATGATCATCAGCCACCCTCTGAAACGACCCAGAGGCAAGAACAGACGGAGTACTGGTGATTTTGAAGAGGACCGGTAGGGAATGCAGGTGATTAACTGTGTCTGGAAAGCTGTTCGTCCAGGTGTCTGTACAGGTGGGCCATCTTTTTGGGTTTGGCAAGCTATTCTTCATGTTTCCCATTCTCTCAGGAGCACAAGCAAATGCAAAGCAGGCATGTTGGTTTAGGATTATTAAGGTATACCGTAAGGTTGGTTCAATTTATACTCATCTTACTTGATATTTCTGTTTTATTCTAATTGAACTAATTGTTTACAATATGCATCCTGTCGTAAAGTGAATCAGCATATCCTAGATGTATGCAATGTACAGGAGATTTCATGGGAAGCTGAGATCTTCACCTCGTAATTCCTTCTTCCACACACTTTCGACACATTAGTTCACTACCCATCAACACAGTTTCTAAGATGCGTTGCATAATCACAGTTGCTGACTTTTACCGTACATTTTGAGTTGGCAGAATAGAGAGATTTCTTTCACAGCTGCCTTTTATTTATTTTAGTTGCTCTTCGTGATGCCTCACTGTCAGAAAAATCCTTGCTCTGATGTACTTCAAGGCATTTTTAATTACATGATTACCTGTCTGATTTAACTATCATCTGATGATTATTGAGGACTGTAGTGCAATATGGGTCAAATCTCGTGGATGATGTATAGCATATCATAATGTGTGACATTCTTCACAAACGATAACCAACTTTAAGTTGGCGCGTCTTGACATTCTGGCTTGATCTTTGATGTGCCTTAGCCCCAAAAAGGTTGAAAATCTGTGGCATAGATTAATAAATTAACACTTTCAGACCTACATTATAGACTTTCTGCTTTTTTATACTATTGTATTTTATACTTTGCCAATTGATTCGACCTTATGTGAAGGATCTGAACAGAAATATCTGTGGATATTCATTATTAGGCTGATGTGGCTAGACTTTAATCGGCCAATAAAAAGATTGTTGTTTGAGAAGCCCATTACTAGTGCATTTCAAACAGTTATAATATCGTGAAAAAGTTAATTTCTTTCATAATTTAATTCAAAAGGGTAAACTTTCATATATTCTATATTAATTACACGAAAACTGAAATATTTCAAGCCTTTTTTGTTTTAATTTTGATGATTATGGCTTATAGCTCATGAAAACCAGAAATCCAGTCTCTCAAATTATTAGAATATTTCCTCAGATCAATCAAAAATAATTTACAATACAGAAATGTCTGGCACTTGAAAAGGATGTTCATTTATATACTCAGTATTTGGTTGGGGCTCCTTTACCACGAATTACTGCATCAATGCAACATGGCATGGAGGTGATCAGCCTGTGGCACTGCTGAGGTGTTATTGAAGCCCATGTTGCTTTGATAGCGACCTTCAGCTCGTCTGTATTTTTGGATTTGGTTTTTCTCATCTTCCTCTTGACAATAGCCCATAGATTCTCTCTTGAGCTCAGGTCAGGCGAGTTGGCTGGCCAATCAAGCACAGTAGTATCATGGTCAGCAAGCCATTTGATAGTAGTTTTGGTACTGTAAGCAGGTACTAAGTCCTGCTGGAAAAGGAAATCGGCATCTCCATAAAGCTTGTCAGCAGATGGAAGCATGAAGTGCTCTGAAATCTCCTGGTAGACAGCTGGTAGATGGGTGTGTTGACTTTGGACTTGATAAAACACAGTGGACCAACACCAGCAGATGACATGGCACCCCAAATCATCACAAACTGTGGAAACTTCACAGTGGACTTCAAACACCTTGGATTCTGTACCTTTCTACTCTTCCTCCAGACTCTAGGACCTTGATTTCCAAATGAAATGCAAAATTTACTTTCTGTAAACCTGCATACTGTCTTCACTGGAAGGTGGCATGTTAGAAGTGGAAAAAAAAAAACATATGCATGATCCTGTGAGGTAATACAAGGCCTGTGATGTAGGGGTTAGCAGTAGAGGAAGAAATGCATTTCACAAGTGACATGACCAGTTATGGGCCAGGGCACTGACTTGGTACTGGCAGTAAAAAGGATAATAGAAACTGCATTGTGTCTCAGTGCCTCGCTTGCAACATTGTCATAATGACAAACTAATCCAAAGTAGTTATCATTTGTGGCAACAGGGGTGTAGTCAAGCATCACCTGCAGATGCTGAGGAGGCGGGTTGAAATGGCAAGTAACGCAATACTCAAATCAGCAATTTGTTTCCACACTAGTTGGTGAGGAAAGTAGCATATTAGAGGGAGAAAATGCTGAGGGAGAGGAAGTGGTGAGAGGTAACTAAGCAGCATTCTATGAAAAATACTCATTGGTCTATAAACTCATGGTTTATTAATGGGGAAGTTCTTGGCTTGTTAATTTGGTTAACAAATTTTGGAAATAATGTTTGTTAGTATAACGTTACCATGTTCATCATAAATTAAATCTGTCAGCCAATTCAAAGGGAGCACATTTGTTATACATACAGTACTGTATGTGTGCTTTTGTATATATTTCTGCATGTGTCTTTTTGGCTGAGTCAACAGTGGTACACCATTTCTGGCTTTATGGAGATGGTAAAAAATATCAGCTGAAAGGAGAGGCTGCTTTTATTCACAAGTGTGCCTCCAGAGATCTTTTTTTGACATGAATACAGAAAAACACATGAGCACATTTACTTTCATACAGTAACTCTACTCTGGTCCTTTGAGAAGGCTTCATTTCTTCCATGGATCAAAGCTTCAGGCTACCATTAACTGATCACTGGGTTGCATCATACATCTCTGCGTCTCTGCCTTTCACCCACATCTGAAGTGATCATCAACATCATGTCACTCACCATCTGTCTTAGTCACTTTTTTAATGGACCACTGATTATTGTTGGATTAATCAAAGCTAACGACTTTAATGTGCATTGGGAAGTCTTGGTGCCTGTTGAAAGGAGCACAGGATGACTCTGCCCCTTGATACACACATTCAGAGACTTCTGAGGATAATGTGGGCAGCACTTACCGGTATTTGTGTGTTATTGATGTACAGTATACGTGTGAAGTGAGGGGTCAATACCGACGTACTGCTTCTTTGCACGCATACCTGAATTTGTGTGTTTATTCATTCATGGGACTGATATTCTTGTGCTCCTTCCCACTGTATCACTAAAAGTGTGAGCTCCTGTGAAGCTTTGTTCATCCCCTTTTTGTGTGTTTACAAACCTCTTTGTCCTCACTGAAGCCCGTAGGTCACGCATGAAGAGCAATGAGTGTGAATGAACATTTTTGTGTGTTGTGCAAGTGTTTGTATGAATGAGTGAGAGTCCTAACAGTCTGCCTGTTCAGTACTTGTGGTTGTGGGCTTAGGAATGACATTTTAGTTTTTTATGGTTTAAGAGTGTGCATGAAGAGATACAGTACCAGTCAAAAGTTTGGTAACACCAACTCATTCATAGGTTTGTTTTTTTTTATTGTGACTATTTTCTCCATTGTAGAACAATAGTGAAGACATCAAAACTATGAAATAATATATGGGGCATATATAGAATTATGGATTATGGACACTATTGGCATTATCTTAACCAGCTTCATGAGGTAGTCACCTGGAATGCTTTTCAATTAAGAGGTGCACCTCGTCAAAAGGTAATTAGTAAATGAGTTTTTTGCCGTCTTAATGTGTTTGAGATCGAATAGTAAATAATTTTTAAAAATGCAGTATATCGCCCTATTCTATAACTGTAGTAATCCATATTATGTCAAGAACCGCTCAAAAGAGAAACGACATCCATCATTACTTTAAGACATGAAGTGACTTTTATTTCATAAAAATAAAGAAAAACATTTAATTTGAAGGTGCGTACAAAATTTGACTGGTACTGTATGAATTTACAGCGAGCTGGCCTAGTGGTTAGCGTGTCCGCCTCTTGATCGTGAGTTCTACTCACAGTCGAGTCATGCCATAGACCATCATAAAAATGGTGCCTACTACCATCTGGCAAGGCACACTGGAATACAGGTGCGAGTGGGGAAGCCAAACTCTTGTGGTTACCAGAGGACTAGCCCCCCACTGTAACCCTAGCTGTATAGGCGAGAGGCCAAGGGCTATAGAAATGGAGATCGGCACCACACCCATACTCCTTAAAGAGTTGGTTAGTACTGGGACAGGAGACTGCCTGGTTAGACCAGATTCTGGCATGAGAGGGACTTTAAATTTTTTTGACTGTATGAATTTCTTAACGTATGGTGTGTATGTGTAAATGATAAACTACCATTTTGTGTGTGTGTGTGTGTGTGTGTGTGTGTGTGTGTGTGTGATAGAAGTATCCAGCCGCTTCCCTATGCAGCATCACCACAGAGGTTCTGAAGGTCCTAAATGCCACAGAGGAATTAATCGGAGAAGCTGAAGGCAAAGGTCATGACCCCCACGAGTCCCCAACTGGGACACCACTCTCTTCTGGATCAGACAGCAGAAAACTGGACCAGGATCTTACCAAGATGGAAGAGAATGTAAGGTCAAAGTCATCTACAGTGAAATAAGTAAACTTAAAAAAACAAACCATGTTTCTTCTGTGCTCTCTCCACTTGAAAGATGTGCTGATGTGGTGCCCTCACTTTGTCATGGTAAATCAAGATACAATGGGGCAAAAAAGTATTTAGTCAGTCACCAATTGTGCAAGTTCTCCCACTTAAAAAGATGAGAGAGGCCTGTGATTTTCATCATAGGTATACCTCAACTATGAGAGACGGAATGAGGAAAAAAAATCCAGAAAATCACATTGTCTGATTTTTAAAGAATTTATTTGCAAATTATGGTGGAAAATAAGTATTTGGTCAATAACAAAAGTTCATCTCAATACTTTGTTATATACCCTTTGTTGGCAATGACAGAGGTCAAACGTTTTCTGTAAGTCTTCACAAGGTTTTCACACACAGTTGCTGGTATTTTGGCCCATTCCTCCATGCAGATCTCCTCTAGAGCAGTGATGTTTTGGGGCTGTCGCTGGGCAACACGGACTTTCAACTCCCTCCAAAGATTTTCTATGGGGTTGAGATCTGGAGACTGGCTAGGCCACTCCAGGACCTTGATATGCTTCTTACGAAGCCACTCCTTCATTGCCCAGGCGGTGTGTTTGGGATCATTGTCATGCTGAAAGACCCAGCCACGTTTCATCTTCAATGCCCTTGCTGATGGAAGGAGGTTTTCACTCAAAATCTCACGATACATGGCCCCATTCATTCTTTCCTTTACACGGATCAGTCGTCCTGGTCCCTTTGCAGAAAAACAGCCCCAAAGCATGATGTTTCCACCCCCATGCTTCACAGTAGGTATGGTGTTCTTTGGATGCAACTCAGCATTCTTTCTCCTCCAAACATGACAAGTTGAGTTTTTACCAAAAAGTTCTATTTTGGTTTCATCTGACCATATGACATTCTCCCAATCCTCTTCTGGATCATCCAAATGCTCTCTAGCAAACTTCAGACGGGCCTGGACATGTACTGGCTTAAGCAGGGGGACACGTCTGGCACTGCAGGATTTGAGTCCCTGGCGGCGTAGTGTGTTACTGATGGTAGCCTTTGTTACTTTGGTCCCAGCTCTCTGCAGGTCATTCACTAGGTCCCCCCCATGTGGTTCTGGGATTTTTGCTCACCGTTCTTTTGATCATTTTGACCCCACGGGGTGAGATCTTGCATGGAGCCCCAGATCGAGGGAGATTATCAGTGGTCTTGTATGTCTTTCATTTTCTAATAATTGCTCCCACAGTTGATTTCTTCACACCAAGCTGCTTACCTATTGCAGATTCAGTCTTCCCAGCCTGGTGCAGGTCTACAATTTTGTTTCTGGTGTCCTTTGACAGCTATTTGGTCTTGGCCATAGTGGAGTTTGGAGTGTGACTGTTTGAGGTTGTGGACAGGTGTCTTTTATACTGATAACGAGTTCAAACAGGTGCCATTAATACAGGTAACGAGTGGAGGACAGAGGAGCCTCTTAAAGAAGAAGTTACAGGTCTGTGAGAGCCAGAAATCTTGCTTGTTTGTAGGTGACCAAATACTTATTTTACCAAGGAATTTACCAATTAATTCATTAAAAATCCTACAATGTGATTTCCTGGATTCTTTCCCCCCATTCTGTCTCTCATAGTTGAAGTGTGCCTATGATGAAAATTACAGGCCTCTCTCATCTTTTTAAGTGGGAGAACTTGCACAATTGGTGGCTGACTAAATACTTTTTTGCCCCATTGTATATGTATAACAAAGTCTATCAATGCTTGTTTAACTTAACTATCATATAGTAGGTATATAATATCAATTAACTCTATGGATAATAAGTATATACAGTAACTTCAGTTAACTAATCTATATTTATTAGGCTTGTCAGAATGCAGAAGTCATTTATTTAAATTCAAGAAGCACGTTCCCATTAAGCCTCAAAAAGGCTTGCATCATCTATTTTAAAAAATATATATATTTTTTGACATGATACACTTTCTGGGGTCTTATTTATCAAAGCATATGTACAACAAGTTCTAAATTTGTGCATAAGAACCACCTGTTCACACAAGAACATTGGTATTTAGCACAGGTGCACACCTGTACACAATGGCCATCGATAGACAATGACGTACTACTGTAGTGCATCTCAAAATAGTGGAATATCATGAACAAGTTCACTTTTTTCGTAATTTAATTCAAAAAGGTAAACTTTCATATATTCTATAGTCATTACAGGTAAAGTGAAATATTTCAAGGCTTTTTTGTTTTAATTTTGATGAACAAGGCTTATAGCTCATGAAAACCAGAAATCCAGTATCTCAAATTGTGAGAATATTTCATTTTGAGTTTGGGTAAAACAGTATAAATACAGTCGGTCTAATTCAGTACACGCAGCCACAATCACGGGGAAGACTGCTGACTTGACAGTTGTCCAGAAGACAATCATCGACACCCTCCACAAGGAGGGTAAGGCACAGAAGGTCATTGCTGAAAATGCTGGCTGGAAAAGGTGCACAAGCAACAGGGATGACCGCAGCCTTGAGAGGATTGTCAAGAAAAGTCGATTCATGAACTTGGGAGAGCTTCACAAGGAGTGACTGGAGGCTGGTGTCAGAGCATCAAGAGCCACCACGCACAGACTTCTTCAGGAAAGGGGCTACAACTATCGCATTCCTCATATCAAGCCATTCGAACCAGAGACAATGACAGGAGCATCTTACCTGGGCTAAGGAGAGAAAGAACAATTCAAAATTCAAAATTATTTTAAGAATTATGATTGAGAAAAGGACACAGTATCTCTCTTAAAATGCTGATTCTGTCGTCATAATGCAATGGATATATAGTCATCTTTTTGATAAATTTAAAAAAAGAAATCCAAATTTTGAGATTGCAAGCAAAAGTATGAATGAAAGTAAAAAGTACTTGATGATCTGGGCTGAAAAATACGCAAACAAATTATTTGTTCCCCAAACAAAATTAATCATAACCAGCAGGTAAACCAGGCTGTTAGCAAGAGGTTAAAGCAGCGTTATGTCTGGATTTTACCTTAAAATATAAGCTACAAAATCATTTTGATGCTCCATTGACTTCTAACAGGGAGAATGGCTTGTCTTCCATCTTGTCTCCATGCCTGGTTCGCTAGTTTTCGCACTATGCAACTCTATTGGTGCATCCTAGATAGCTCTTGCAAGAACTGCATAATGCTTTATGGCACTTGCTAGATAACTGTTGGACGTTGGTAATGGTAATAAGTGCTCTTGCATCGCTTGCTGTCTACCTTTGTTGGCTAGCTTGCCAACCAATTTTTATGTCATGGACATCCAAGTTTCCATCCATCCATTCTCTGTAACTGCTTATCCTCTGCAGGGTCACAAGCAAGCTAGAGCCTATCCCAGTTGACTATGGGCAAGAGGCGGGGTACACCCTGGACAAGTCACCAGATCATCGCAGGGCTGACACATAGAGACACACAACCATTCACATTCTTTCACATTCACACCTACGGTCAATTTAGAGCCACCAATTAGTCTAACCTGCATGTCTTTGGACTGTGGGGGAAACCGGAGCATCCGGAGGAAACCCACACAGACACTGGGAGAATATGCAAACTCCACACAGAAACGCCCCTGTCGGCCACTGGGCTCGAACCCAGAACCTTCTTGCTGTGAGGCGACAGTGCTAACCACTACACCACCATGCCGCCCCATTTAAGTTTTGTAAGATTAATTTAGTTGACTAGCTGGTCTTTGTCTGTTAGCATCTCCCAGCATTAGATATGTCATGTTTGCAGCATATTGTCTGGTTCTGGATATGTTAGCGTAGCATGTTACTATTCTGTGTTGTGTACAATACTTGCAAGTGTGCAAGCCATTAAGTACAAAGTGCAAGTGTTAATCTGTGATTAAGTGTGTGTGTGTGTGTGTGTTAGGTATACTTGGCTGCAGGAACTGTGTATGGCCTGGAGGGGGCACTGAGTGATCTGGAGGACTGCGCTCGCAGCATCAGCAGTTCCACGACTGAAACAGAATTGGCCTTCCTGGAGGATCAGGTGGCCAATGCGGCTGCTCAAGTGCAGCAGTCTGAGCTACAGGTGTGTGTGTGTGTGTGTGTGTGTGTGTGTGTGTGTGTGTGTGTGTGTGTGTGTGTGTGTGTGTGTGTGTGTGTGTGTGCGCGCGTGCACGCCTTGATCTTGTTGACCAATCTAGTCAAAAAGTCACCTCATTACTCGCCCTAAATTTACCCTATCGCAATTTTTTTTGGAATGTGCTGCAGTCGTGAAATGAAGGAATGGATGTATATTTACAAATTAACCAAATTTGACCAGACAAAACATGAAATATCTTGGGTTGATACTGTCTGCAACGAAATACAAGTCAGAATAAATTTAGAAATCACTGATTTCTTTTTTATTTGTATTTTCCACACCGTCCCAACTTTTTCTGATTTGGGGTTGTAAAAGAACTGCTGATAAAAGACAGGTTGTGTCCATGGATTCAGTTGATGCCAAATTCGGATGGTAGCATCTTAAAAAAAAATATCAGGTGAGCAGCAGTTAACAAAATCAAGAACATTTCAATAAAGATGCTGCTTGCCTTTTGGTCTCCATGTTGCTTGCCGCTTAGGCTGGAAACTCACATACTTACACAGAAAATGAATGCCTGGTTCTTTGTGTCTTTCTTGCGTGAATGCATGATTAAACATCTGCCCTTAAGCTGCATTGTCAAGCGTGTGCGAATGCTTCTACATAGAAGTCCCATTTACATGGAACATCAAAATGGCTTACGATAAAAAATAATGTGAGTGGTAAATATTACAGTCCATCAAAATCTATTCTTGACACATAGAGGTATCGGTGAGGTAATCTGAAACAGTGTGAGCTCCAATGTTCTTTCACACCATCATTTGTAGTGAGATCATTCTTATTGTAAAACCAGACATAGATTCCACTCTTTGCTGTTTTTTTTTTCTATAGATCTCAGACATTGAAGCAAGAATATCAGCACTTAAAAATGCTGGCCTGAATGTGTCAGTGTGCCCACGATTTCCCAGGCTCAAGGTGAGTTTTTTTAATATTTCATTCTCTTTATAAGAGCCAAAAAATCATATTTTCAGCATTATGGATTTAATTACTCTGTTATGTTTAGTAGAGCAGCGGCTACAGTTATTGACACCTTAACAATCTTTTGGCCATTGCAAAAGTAGCAAAGACTTTCAATATGTAAATTGTGCATGAATAATTACTCAAACTTCCACTGGAAAAAAAATGAGTTGATTCCCAATTACTTAGCGTGTCAGATCATGTGACACCATTCCACAATTATCGACACCGTTCCACAATTATCGACACCGTTCCACAATTATCGACCTCCAGATGATTATTTATAATAAAAAAAAAATTGGTATGTGGTATTAAGTTAACAAAACAGTTTTTATTTAAAATTCGTTTTACATAGACTTGTATTTAGTACAGAATATCTTTTATATAAATATATTGATGTCGGGGCGGCACGGTGGTGTAGTGGTTAGCGCTGTCGCCTCACAGCAAGAAGGTCCTGGGTTCGAGCCCCGGGGCCGGCGAGGGCCTTTCTGTGTGGAGTTTGCATGTTCTCCCCGTGTCCGCGTGGGTTTCCTCCGGGTGCTCCGGTTTCCCCCACAGTCCAAAGACATGCAGGTTAGGTTAACTGGTGACTCGAAATTGACCGTAGGTGTGAATGTGAGTGTGAATGGTTGTCTGTGTCTATGTGTCAGCCCTGTGATGACCTGGCGACTTGTCCAGGGTGTACCCCGCCTTTCGCCCATAGTCAGCTGGGATAGGCTCCAGCTTGCCTGCGACCCTGTAGAAGGATAAGCGGCTAGAGATAATGAGATGAGATGAGATATTGATGTCGGTGCTTACGTAAATGAGGAAGTAATTGTAATGTTTGTAAACAAATTAATTGATAATGTTTAACCTGTCACAAAATCCTTTTGTTCCACTTTCTACCCACTTTCTAAGTATTTTCGTAGATCACATTTTGTTAATCATTCATTGTTGTTTGTATTAATTTCTAGTTTTGTAGTTTAACAATAAATGTCAACAGGCAATTCACATTGTAACCACATGAAAATCCAGGTCAAAGGTCACATGTCATTCCTCGAACCAAAATATAAAATGTCTACTGATATTGTAATATGTGGTAGATATTTACAGCAAACTGCAAAAAAATATTTTCTGAATGGAACAGAAAAATCTGAATATTTCAAGCATGTCATTTTTTATATGCTAGGAATTGAATTCTGGTCTAACTCTATTTATTGCAATAGGATTCCAAATACTCTATAAGCATTCCATTCTGTTATGAATCAGAAAAACAAAATTGTTACAAATCACAGCACTTTTATTTGTTTAAAGTACCTCATCTACTTCAACAATGTTACACAAAGATCGATCCATAACAGTTGTAAATGTCACTTAGTTCCACAGGGTGTCGATAATGGTGGACACCGGTGAAAGTGATCACTATTATCGACACCTCACGTGACTTCTCATGCGCGTTTAGATACAAAACAGCGACTGTCAAATGAAAGAGTAAGAAACAAAGTAAGTGTCGACAAGGAGATCATGAAATATCAGTGAATTTGATAAGTAAAAATGTGTCCATGATCTTTCCACCATGCTTACCTGCGATGATCATGTCCGGGTTTTCCTCAAATTGCTGATCGTGCTAAAAAAATTCCATCTTGGGTAATGAGCTGCGTCATCAGACGACAAGATCAAAGGGTGAGGGGGGGGGGGGGGGGGGGTCTTCCGGTTGATTAATTAACCAATAATAACTGTTGTAACTGAAACTCACCTTTGTAAGATTGTTTTTTACTGGTAAATCTGAAAAGGTGTCGATAATTATGGACTGTCAATAATTGTAGCCGCCGCTCTAGTATTAACATGTTTATGTAGTATTAAGGGAAAAGCTGCCTTTGTTAAACATGCATTTTATCGTGAAATAATTATTATTTTATAATCATTATAATCATATAGGTTAATTCTTCATATAGGTTAATGCATCAAAAGGGTACTCGGTTTCCAAGGGGTTCTACTTGGATCCCTATCTTAAAGGGGATCCTCAATTAAATGGGTTGCCTCTAAGGGAAAAACTGAATACGTTATTAGGCTGTAAACTAGAGCCTTTTTTTCCAATACTGTACTGCAGGAAATTCCTGTACCATAAATTCTGGCCAATTAGTATAGTCTCATTTTCATGAATGCATCAATATTCCTGCCAGATTTACAATAACATTTTGATCACACTCATTTCCTTCATACACACGTATGTTGGTAAAGACCAACCGTTAAGTGCGTTCACAGTACAGTTGATTGACATTTAGTCGCAAAAAATTCCTTAAAATGCAAAGCTCACAGAGAAGTGAAAACTACAAAATGACTAAACAGCGAAAGAGTAAGTGCAGCATGTGAGTGTAAAATATTAAACCCCTCTTTTGAAAAACATGCCACAAAAACATGCAATCTGTGCTCCAAATGTAGTGTTTTTGGTTAAAATCTTGCATTTATATTATCTGGCAATGGCATTGTTGATGTTATAATTTCCTCGAATATAGTCTGGCTTTCTTTGTTTTGCTAAGATCTGAAACACATAATAGGTTTAATCACACAGAGGCCAATTCTTTCTAGTGGTAAGGAAGCAGGTACTCCATAAATGTCAGGCCATATGGAATTTAGTGTTATTCATTTGATATATTTGCATGCATGTTTGTATTTTAACTTAAATTTATATTGATCAGACTCAGACTTTGGATTCCTCACGTCAGCAGAGAAGAAAGCTGCCCGCTCCACCTTCCATAGGTACGTTGCCTCTTCTGCATTTTCATAGCTTCATTGTAGTTCAGCCAGCAAATTTCCAGGAATGTACAATTTCATGATGACTGATATTGATTACATGCTGATATTATTTACAGGCCTTTTGTCTTTCATTGTTCCATCGAGCAAAAAATCTCCAGCAACAGGTTTTTGCAGGAAATGACATCATTACGTAAAGCATTTAGCCAAGAGTTAATGTAAAAAAAATGCTGTAAAGATGCATTAAGAATCATATTATTTAATATTTAAATGTTTCTATTTTTAAAAATTACTATATCGAGCAGTACACTGGAATAAACAAAGTCAATATTTGGCATGACATCCCTTTGCCTTTAAAAATGCATCAGTAGTCTCAGGTGCACTTTGCACAGTTTTAAATGGACATTTGCTGGTATGGTTTATGAGCATCTTGGAGAATCTGCTACAGTTCTTCTGGATATCTTGTCTGTCAAATGTCTGTTTTTGCAAGTTAAATCCAACAGCATTTTTTTATGGTGTATTACATAATGTTACTTTATTTACTGACATACAAACATTTTTTATAATATTAAATTTTTGTTAGAAAAATAATGTTTAAACTATTTAGAAATATTAGAAATTTAATCTAATGTTTAAAGTAGAATTTTTTTAACATGACCCAGAAATGGAGAAATCATAAAATGAACATCTAAGACAAAACATCTATTTCAAAGAAATTAGGGTACCTAAGACTTTTTCATAGTATGATAGTTACATGAAATCTGTGGAAGCTTGCTTAGTGACACAATGTGAAATATACATTTTTCGTTGTCTGATTGTTATATAGGTGGTTCTTACAGGCATGGAAAAATAAGTACATCCCAAGGAAAATGTAGACTTTTCTCAACATATTTAAACAAGCAAACGTTTCATTTTCTTTCATATAATGGCTACAGATAAAGTGATATACTCCAACAAACAACACATAAAATTGACATGTCATAGTCATTTTCCATCCATCCATTATCCATAACCACTTATCCTGTGCAGGGTCACGGGCAAGCTGGAGCCTATCCCAGCTGACTATGGGCGAGAGTCGGGGTACACCCTGGACAAGTCACTGGATTATCACAGGGCTGACACATTGAGACAAACAACCATTCACACTCACATTCATACCTACGATCAATTTAGAGCCACCAGTTAATCTACCTTTTGGACTGTGGGGGAAACCAGAGCACCCGGAGGAAACCCACGCAGAGACGGGGAGAACATGCAAACTCCACACAGAAAGGCCCCTGTCGGCCACTGGGCTCAAACCCAGGACCTTCTTGCTGTGAGGCAACAATGCTAACCACTACACCACTGTGCCGCCCTAGTCATTTTCATAATTTAAATAAAAAATATGTATCAGTCAAAAAGAGTAAGGACACCCTGGAAAAAGTAAGTACTATACCCTCACATTTATCATACTTTCAAGTCCATAAAATGAGAATCAGGTGTTCCAGATTAGGTGCAATTTATTATAGCCTCCTGCAGGTGGAACCCATCTTATTTAAACCTGACATCTCGGGTCTGGTGTTCTCTTTGCTGTTGAAATTTGTGGTGTCATCATGCCAAGATCTAAAGAGCTCTTTAAAGACCTCAGAAAAAAAATGTTTGTGGATGCCTATGAATCTGGCAATGGATTTAAAAAGATTTCTAAATTATTAGAAATAAATCATTCCACTGTTAGGAAAATCATCTCCAAGTGGCGTAGATTTCAAACAACTGCCAATTTATCCAGGACTGGCCGTCCCCAGCAAATTCAGCCCAAGAGCAGATTGTTTGTTGCTAAAAGAAGTCTGCAAGAACCCCAAAATTTCATCACTGGATCTGCAGGTAACTCTTGCAACTGTTGGTGTAAAAGTGCAAACATGTGCAATCAAAACGAAATCGGATAAATTTGACCTGCATGGAAGGTATGCCAGGAAAAAGCCTGTGCTGTCTAAAAGGAACATTAAAGCAAGACTACAGTTTGCCAATGAACATATAGGCAAAGACCAGGCCTTTTGGAAGAACATGCTTTGGACAGATGAATCAAATGGAGAGTTGTTTGGCCATATTAAGAGTACATGTGTGGCACAGACCAAATATGGCTTTTCAGAAGAAGAACCTCATACCAACTGTGAAGCATGGTAGTGGAAATGTTATGGTTTGGGGTTGCTTCGCTGCCTCAGGGACTGGGAAGCTTGCAATCATTGATTCAACTCTGAATTCTGAATCATATCAAAGAGTGCTTGAAGATAATGTGAGGGCATCCGTTCAAAAGTTGAAGTTGCATCAAAGGTGGACCTTTCAACAAGACAATGATCCTAAGCACACTTACAAATCCACCAAGGACTGACTCAAAAAGAAGAAATGGAAGGTTATGGAATGGCCAAGTCAAAGCCCAGATTTGAACCCCATTGAAATGTTGTGGGGAGATTTGAAAAGAGCAGAACATAGAAGAAAACCCTCAAACATCTTGGAACTGAAGGAATTCTGCATGGAGAAGTGTTCAAAATTTCTGCAAGCTGATCTCAGAGACTAGTGGACAATTATGCAAAGCGCCGACAAGAAGTTACAGTGGTGCTTGAAAGTTTGTGAACTCTTTAGAATTTTCTATTTTTCTGCATAAATATGACCTAAAACAACATTAGATTCTCACACAAGTCCTAAAAGTAGATAAAGAGAACCCAGTTAAACAAATGAGATAAAACTATTATACTTGGTCATTTATTTATTTATTTAGGAAAATTATCCAATATTACATATCTGTGAGAGGCAAAAGTATGTGAACCTCTAGGATTAGCAGTTAATTTGAAGGTAAAATTAGAGTCAGGTGTTTTCAGTCAATGGGATGACAATCAGGTGTGAGTGGGCACCATGTTTTATTTAAAGAACAGGGATCTATCAAAGTCTGATCTTCACAACACATGTTTGTGGAAGTGCATCATGGCACGAACAAAGGAGAGTTCTGAGGACCTCAGAAAAAGCATTGTTCATGCTCATCAGGCTGGAAAAGGTTACAAAACCATCTCTAGAGAGTTTGGACTCCACCAATCCACAGTCAGACAGATTGTGTACAAATGGAGGAAATTTAAGACCATTGTTACCCTCCCCAGGAGTGGTCGACCAACAGAGATCACTCCAAGAACAAGGCATGTAATAGTCGGCGAGGTCACAAAGGACCCCAGGGTAACGTCTAAGCAACTGAAGGCCTCTCTCACATTGGCTAATGTTAATGTTCATGAGTCCACCATCAGGAGAACACTGAACAACAATAGTGTGCATGGCAGGGTTGCAAGGAGAAAGCCACTGCTCTCCAAAAAGAACATTGCTGCTCATCTGCAGTTTGCTAACAATCATGTGGACAAGCCAGAAGGCTACTGGAAAAATGTTTTGTGGACGGATGAGACCAAAATATAACTTTTTGGTTTAAATGAGAAGCGTTATGTTTGGAGAAAGGAAAACACTGCATTCCAACATAAGAACCTTATCCCATCTGTGAAACATGGTGGTGGTAGTATCATGGTTTGGGCCTGTTTTGCTGCATCTGGGCCAGGACGGCTTGCCATCATTGATGGAACAATGAATTCTAGATTATACCAGTGAATTCTAAAGGAAAATGTTAGGACATCTGTCCATGAACTGAATCTTAAGAGAAGGTGGGTCATGCAGCAAGACAACAACCCTAAGCACACAAGTCGTTCTACCAAAGAATGGTTAAAGAAGAATAAAGTTAATGTTTTGGAATGGCCAAGTCAAAGTCCTGACCTTAATCCAATCAAAATGTTGTGGAAGGACCTGAAGTGAGCAGTTCATGTGAGGAAACCCACCAACATACCAGAGTTGAAGCTGTTCTGTACGGAGAAATGGGCTAAAATTCCTCCAAGCCGGTGTGCAGGACTGATCAACAGTTACCGGAAACGTTTAGATGCAGTTATTGCTGCACAAGGGGATCACACCAGATACTGAAAGCAAAGGTTCACATACTTTTGCCACTCACAGATATGTAATATTGGATCATTTTCCTCAATAAATAAATGACCAAGTATAATATTTTTGTCTCATTTGTTTAACTGGGTTCTCTTTATCTACTTTTAGGACTTGTGTGAAAATCTGATGATGTTTTAGGTTATATTTATGCAGAAATATAGAAAATTCTAAAGGGTTCACAAACTTTCAAGCACCACTGTACATCTATTGATATTTTTGTTCAATAAATGATTGAAAGAGCTCATTTTTCCTTTTTGTTTTGTTCAAGTATATCCCCATTATCTGTAGACACTGTATCAAAGGGGTGAAATGTTTGCTTGTTGGGTGGCGCGGTGGTGTAGTGGTTAGCACTGTCACCTCACAGCAAGAAGGTTCTGGGTTCAAGCCCAGTGGCCAACGGGGGGCTTTCTGTGTGGAGTTTGCATGTTCTCCCTGTGTCTATGTGGGTTTCCTCCGGGTGCTCCGGTTTCCCCCACAGTCCAAAGACATGCAGGTTAGGTTAACATGGGGGTGGCCTTGGGCTGAAGAGCCCTTGAGCAAGACACCTAACCCCTAACTGCTCCCCAGGCCTCTGTAGCATAGCTGCCCACTGCTCTGGGTGTGTGTGTGTGTGTGTGTGTGTGTGTGTGTGTGTGTGTGTGTGTGTGTGTGTGTGTGTGTGTGTGTGCGCATGTATCTGTTCACTGCTACAGATGGGTTAAATGCAGAGGATGATTTTCACTATGCTTGAGTGTGCATGTGACAAATAAAGGCTTCTTCTTCTTGTTTTAAATATGTTGAGAAAACTTGACAATTTCCACAGGATGTACTTATTTTTTTTTCACATGACTGTATATAAATTGAGTTCATAGTGAGGTCTTCATCAGAATCTTACCAGTGATGCAACGAATTGTGTTATTGATTAAGCCTAACATTTGAGACTGTGCTAATATGAGTTGATATGCTGATTCCGAAAAGTACAGAGAGACCCAAGACTGTTTTATTTGAGTCATAATTCAGTTAAATGTTCCATCCTGTATAGACACATGGTTCTTTAACTTCTTTTTATTGTTTCACGTCTATGTTGCACCTCACCATATCATCAAAATAACCATGTGTCTACGTGTCTTGAAGTGTATTTCTGTGTCTATGTGTGTGTCTGTCCCCACTAAGCTCCCTGAAACAACCATTTTCCTTTGTACAGAGAAGAATGACCCCTTCTCCTACCATTACACTGATGTTGATCAGAGAAGAGTTTTTTTCCCCTAAATAAGATTAAACAACTTGATTACAAAAATAAATATAGAAGGAAATACGAGTAGGAAAAGTAAAAAGACGTGCAGCTAAATGTCAGAGTGAATAGCACACTGTCCATTAGAGAGCCTGAATGTCAATAGTATTCTTTCTTTCATGCTCCTTACTTTCTCTTCTCCTTCCCTTCTATGTTTTTTTCTAAAGATCTCCCTTTTAATTAGTGCTGTTTCTCTTTGGGTTTATCACTGATGATGGCTGCTTACCATGAATCATTCACCTTTAGTAATTTTTATTTTTTATTTTTAATGTGGAAGCCACCCTACGGATGTTCTAGTGCACTGTTTTAGGAGATTTTTCATTATTAATCATATCCAAAAGCACAGTGGATAAGATGTGGTTCACTCATAAAATCCCACAATGCAATTCAAAAGGTTTCCTTTGCAAATTGTGTACCCTAACAGGTATCAAAGATCGATAATGTACTTTTGTTGTTTGCCAGTTTAGCTGCAGGATATTTATTGTTCATCATTTTTGTAAGTATAAGAGTAATAACACTTGCAGTCAATACATATGGAGGGTTTTTTTTCCCACTTTTTGCTTATGAAAGAGTCTTAAAAGCAGAATCACATCTGATTCACGATAGCATCCTTCTCCCACTTCCATCTTCATCAGACATGGGATTGGGAACTAATGTTCTGTTGGAAACCTCTGTCCTAAAGCAAGTTTCTTTCTCTCCAGAAAAGTCAGAGGCAGAGTCGAGATCTTTGGAGCCATGACAATAACAGACACAATCTCCATCCTGGTCTGTGAACCTCAACCTCATCTAGCTCCACCTTATGATTTCCACCAACTGATCACCAGGCCCACCCCAGTGCCTTGTTCCAAATATATCTGTTCCTATACAGCTCCTCAGCTATCCTCCAGTCTCACAAAAAGATCCAAATGAACAAGAGGGATTTTATGAGATTCCATATAAATTAAGTTCCCACTCCATCCCTCACCCATCTGCCTGAAGCATTTTGGGATTTGCAATGTTTTCTTGGTGTGAACTCTTCCTCTCTTGAGTTTCAATCCAGAGCACCTGAACATTCATAATGAAACAATGGAGTTTTATTACACTTCCGTGCTCCATGTCCCAGAGACTTGCTCTGTTTTTTTCTGCCTTAAAGGAGTCTACACTCCTCTACAAATCATCACAGAGAGTATATTCACAGATGCTCCACAGACAATACATAGAGTTTTACCTACAGTGATCTCCACAATTATTGTAACCCCTTGTAAAGATTAGTTTAAAGAAAAGGTTTTAGAAAAAAATCCACCTTTTGGTGAAGTCGTTTCATCTCACACTGAGAAAATGGGAAAAATCCAACCTTTCGTTGAAAGAAATGTATTCAGAGAGAAACAAAACCCTCATCAAGAAATAATTATTTTCAACAAAAACACTATTATTGGCACCCCTGGAAATTATAGTAAACACAATGTACCTGAAGCATGTTTCCCATTTAAACTGTACATGTTTGAGTTGACTGGCGTATGTAGGAACTTTCAAGCTGTAATCCATGACTTCCTGATTAACTGGGGAACAATGAGGTGACACAGAGGCCAAATTCCCTTAGTCATCCATCAACATGGGAAAAATAAGAGAACACACAAACCAAATGAGGGAGAAGTATGTTGACCTTCATAAGTCAGGGAATGGTTATAAAAATATCTACTCGCCTGAAAATGCCTGTTTCTGTTGTTAGGATAATAATAAAAATGTGGACACCAACTGGAACTGTTACAAACTCGCCTGGAAGAGGAGCCAAGATTATTTTGCCCACACGTACAGTGAAGAGGAGGGTAAGAAAAAGAAAAAAAAATCCCCAAGCATCACTGTTGGGGAATTACAAGAAAAATGGAGCTTTCTGGCAATAAACACTCAAGGTGGGTTTGGTGTAAAAAGAAGGATGGCTATAATGAAAAGAACCCGATCCCAACTGTAAAATATGGTGGAGGTTCTGTGATGTTTTGGGACTGTGTTTCCTCCAAAGGCCCTGGAAACCTTATTAGGGTACATGGCATCATGGACTCCATGAAATACCAGGACATTTTAAATCTAAATCTGGCTGCCTCTGCCAGGAAACTAAAACTGGGTTATCATTGGATCTTCCAGCAAGACAGTGATTCAAAGCATAGTCCAAATCAACACAAAAATGGTTCGTTGTGCACAGAATCAAGCTTCTGCCATGGCCATCTCAGTCCCCTGACCTGAACCCTAGTGAAAACCTGTGGGGTGAGCTGAAGAGGAGAGAGCACAAGAGAGAGTCGAGGACCCTGGATGATCTGGAGAGATTCTGTAAAGAGGAATAGTCTCAGATGACCTGCTCTGTATCTCCAACCTCATAAAATGTTATAGAAGACTCAGTGCTGTTTTACTGCCAAAGGCAGGTTGGACAAAGTATTAAATGCTGGGGTGGCAATAATAGTGGCACATGTGTTTTTGTTGAAAATAATTATTTCTTGATAAGGGATTTGTTTTTCTCTGAATAAATGTTTTTTTATATTAAAGGTTGGATTTTTCTCGTTTTTTCAGTGTGAGATGAAGCGACTTCACCAAAAGATGGATTTGTTTTTTAACCCTTTTTACGAATCTTTACAAGGGGGACAATAATCATGGAGGGTACTGTATATGATTATTGTAAATGTCACATTGTTGTACATTCTGGAAATTCCTTCCTGAAGTGTTATAGGTGTTTGTGTTTTGGTCCTGTATGTTGAAAGTGTGACAAAAAAATAATTGTGTATGATCTGTGTTCCCAAAAGAGGTCAAACTGTATATGGTAAGAATGGTATATGAGTGAAATGTCATGGTGGAATTAAGAAAACCTACCACAGGGCCTTTTGAAGCAGATATGTTCAAAATTCTCCAAACAATGTTCAGTACATGCAATGATACTGAACATTGTGTGGACAATGATAATTGAAGCAATTGTCATATTTAAAGCCCTTCTTTCATTACAAGATAAAGATTTTAAGAGAGTGTGTGTGTGTGTGTGTGTGTGTACGTCATATACAATGTCTGATTTCCTAATCAGTATGGATGGCTGCCTCTCCATTAACACACGCACACACACACACTCATATTTTAAATATTTCTGTGTGGGTCAGCGTACTGACCAGTGTATTTAACACAAGTTCCCAAATCAGATTGGACTATCTCGTGTGTATGCCAATTATCAGATCAAATCAGCACAACTATAATTTACCTGAATGCTGTTGACTTTGCTGCCACAATATTCTGATTACAGTGACCCCCAGACATAACAGCAGTGTTTGAAAGTGTTTAAACTGAAGAGTCACTTTTCATTTGAAAATTACATTCTTCACTAACGCTAACCACAAAGAAATTTGGTGTATAAATACATACATGCAATTTGCACACACAAGCTGCTTGTGTGTGCATGAATTTGGGTATAATTTGCTCCAGATTAGCTATTGCATTAGTCCTGCATTTATTTTAGAAGCTAAATATATCCTGCATTGGCACATATCTTCATACAGTACAGTCAAATTATGTGCATTGCATATCCAAGCTTATTAGGAAGCTGGATTCAGGGCACACGATCAGCCATAATTCAGAAGCCGTGGAGCACAGAGGGTTTAGAACCTTGCTTAAGGACCAAAAACGGCCGCTTGGTGATCTCATAAGTAGCCCAGAGTCTTAACCACTGAGTTACCATTGTCTCATTTAATTCCTAATACAACAAAATAAGCTATAAAAATTTCTGTGTTCTAGATTGAATTCTAAATTCCTTTTCTTGATGTAGTGAAAAGGTCTTAGATCAAAAGTGTAATCTAAAGATTATTGGGGTTTTTTTTATACGAGTTCTTAATAGAATTACATTTCAGTACCAATCATTAAGAAGACTTTCAGTAACATGAGACAACATCCAGATATACGTAGTTACAGTGGATATAAAAAGTGTACACACCCTGTTAAAATGATAGGTTTTTCTGATGTAAAAAAAATGAGACCACGATAATTAAATTCAAAACTTTTCCCACCTTTAATGTGACCTATAACCTGTACAATTCAATTGAAAAACAAACAAATCTGTTCAGGGGGAAAACATAAAACATTAAAAATGTGCAATAAGCTGGTTGTATGTGTGCACACCCTTAAACTAATACTTTGTTGAAGCACCTTTTGATTTAATTACAACATTCAGTCTTTTTGGGTTCACACCCGCCATCAATTAAAATGACTCTGATTAACCCCAAATAAAGTTCAGACATTTACTCAGTTGCATCCTCCAGCAAAAGCCAGGGTTCACAGAGAGCTTACAAAGCATCAAAGGGAGCTCATTGTTGAAAGGTATCAGTCAGGAGAAGGGTACAAAAACATTTCCATGGCATTAGATATACCATGGAGCACAGTGAAGACCATCAACAAGAAGTGGAGAAAATATGGGACAACAGTGACATTACCGAGAACTGGACGTCCCTCCAAAATTGATGAAAAGACGAGAGGAAAACTGGTCAGGGAGACACACGTCACAGAAAATGAACAGTTGCTTGTTGTTTTGTTGTTTACTAGGGTGAGTGTAGGAAAAAAGTTCAAAAGTAGAGTCTAAATGGTTCTTCAGTTTAGTTCAAGCAGAACCCTATAAAAGAGGATCTCCTTATTAGAGATGGTACAACCTTCCTATCGTCCTAATGAATAGTTAAATATCCAAAGAACCTTTAAGGGTGTCTTTGTTTTAAGAGTGTAGCAACTGAATAGACTTAAGTTATGCATGTAATAGGTAGAAGTTATGGTGGTACATATATTATACTGACTTTTCTTTCTGATGTACAGTGGATATATAAAGTGTACACACCCTGTTTTTCTTCCAGGCCCGGCTAAATTTTGCAAAAAAAAAACCACATCAACTCTCCCAAAAGCCTGTGGGAAAATGTGTTATGGTCTGATGAAACCAAGGTTGAACTTTTTGGCCACAATTCCAAAAGGTATGTTTAGCACAAAAGCAACACTGCGCATCACCAAAAGAACACCATACCCACGGTGAAGCATGGTGGTGGCAGCATCATGTTTTGGGGTTGTTTTTCTTCAGCTGGAATAGGGGCTTTAGTCAAGGTGGAGGGAATTATGAACAGTTCTAAATACCAGTCAATTTTGGCTCAAAACCTTCAGGTATCTGCTAGAAAGCTGAAGAGGAATTTCATCTTTCAGCCTGATAATGACCCCAAAAAAGTTTTGGAATGGCCCAGCCAGAGCCCAGACCTAAATCCAACTGAAAATCTGTGGGGTGACCTGAAGAGGGCTGTCCACAAGAGATGCCCTCGCAATCTGACAGATTTTAGCGCTTTTGCAAGGAAGAGTGGGCAAACATTGCCAAGTCTAGATGTGGCAGCCTGATAGACTCCAACCCAAAAAGACTGAATGCTGTAATGAAATCAAAAGGTGCTTCAACAAAGTATTAGTTTAAAGGTGTGCACGCTTATGCAACCAGCTTATTGTACGTTTTTTTCCCCCTGAAAAGATTTGTTGTTTTTCAATTGAATTGCACAGGTTATAGGTCACATTAAAGGTGGGAATAGTTTTGAAATTATTTTATCATGGTCCCATTATTTTACATCAGAAAAACCTATCATTTTAACAGGGTGTGTACACTTTATATATCCACTGCACATCGGAAAGAAAAGTCAGTGTAATATATGTACCACCATAACTTCTACCTATTACATGCATAACTTAAGTCTATTCAGTTGCTACACTCTTAAAACAAAGACACCCTTAAAGGTTCTTTGGATATTTAACTATTCATTAGGACGATAGGAAGGTTGTACCATCTCTAATAAGGAGATCCTCTTTTATAGGGTTCTGCTTGAACTAAACTGAAGAACCATTTAGACTCTACTTTTGAACTTTTTTCCTACACTCACCCTAGTAAACAACAAAACAACAAGCAACTGCTCATTTTCTGTGACGTGTGTCCGCGACATAGAGCTATGACTCTGACAACATAGAGCAACAAGTGATGCTTAAATTGAAATTTTCTTAATTCTGTGCAAATTAGGAACAAAAAGTTCAAAGCAACAAATACAAACAATTGTCTCCTGTAAATTCCTCAGATTAGTCCGACAGTGCAGGGCTGTCTGTTGTACTCGCCCAACTTCGTTTCCTGCCTGTGTTTAGCCTATATTCAACCAAAATTGGCAGTCAAAAATGAAAGAAAAAGCAATGTGCATTTTACAGTAAAGTGTACCCTACACAGCAAATTCCTCAGTGTTGAATTAACACTTTCGGAGTTAATTTGTGTCCAATTGGACATATATAAACACAGTAGGGTGTTAAATCAACACTCTGGGTGTTAATTCAACACTGGGGATTTTGCTGTGTACTATGTCTGACTACTATCATTTCATATTAGAACTTAAAAAGCCGGACAGAGCACGTCCGCAAGCATCAACTACTGAGTGTATAATACACCCAGGCACCCACAAGAGATAAACTGCAAGCAACATGATCAAAATTTCGGTTTCTAATATGGCTGCAAGGTCATACAGTAGGTGGTGAGGAGGTTAAAATAAATCCACAAACTACACTAAACATGACAGGCCACAGAGACACTAAACAGGTACAGTTTTTAGTTATTTGAGATGTGATAGATAATGTCAGTAAAAAATAACCTTACAGTTATTTATACTGTATATATATATATGCTACTATATATATGCTTATACTGAAATTAATAGAAAAGGTATGTATGTCCTAATTAGTGTGAGAAAAGTGCTAGTGCATCTCAAAAAAATTGAATATTATGAAAAAGTTAATTTTTTTCATAATTTAATTAAAAAATGTAAACTTTCACATGGTCTATATTCGTTACACACAAAGTGAAGTATTTCAAGCCTTTTTATTGTTTGTTTTAATTTTAATGATTATGGCTTATCGCTCAGAAATCCAGTATCTCAAATTATTAGAATATTTCCAAAGATAAATCAAAAATGATTTACAATACAAAAATGTCCAACTTCTGAAAAGCATGTTCATTTGTACACTTAATACTTGGGTGGAGCTCCTTTTCCATGAATTATTGCATTAATGTGGCGTAGCATGGAGGCGATCAGCCTGTAGCACTGCTGAGGTGGTACTGAAGCTTTGATAGCGACCTTCAACTCATCTGTATTTTAGGGTCAGGTGTTTCTCATCTTCTTCTTGACAATATTCCATAGATTCTGTCTGGGGTTCAGGTCAGGCAAGTTGGCTGGCCAATCAAGCACAGTAATATCATGGTCAGCAAACCATTTGGTAGTAGTCTTGGCACTGTGGGCAGTTGCTAAGTCCTGCTGGAAAAAGAAATCGGTATCTCCATAAAGCTTGTCAGCAGATGAAAGCATGAAGTGCTCTAAAATCTCCTGGTAGATGGCTGTGTTGAATTTGGACTTGATAGAACACAGTGGGCCAACACTATCAGATGACATGGCACCCCAAATCATCACAGACTGCAGAAACTTCGCCCTGGACTTCAAACACCTTGGATTCTGTGCCTCTCCACTCTTCCTCCAGACTCTAGGACCTCGATTTCCAAATGAAATGCAAATTTTATCTCGTCTCGTCTCGTCTCGTCTTCTTCCGCTTTATCCGGGACCGGGTCGCGGAGGCAGCAGTCTAAGCAGGGAAGCCCAAACTTCCCTTTCCCCAGACACCTCGGCCAGCTCCTCGGGAAGAACACCGAGGCGTTCCCAGGCCAGCCGAGAGACATAGTCCCTCCAGCGTGTCCTGGGTCTTCCCCGGGGCCTCCTCCCGGGGGGACATGCCTGGAACACCACCCCAGGGAGGCCCAGGGAGGCGTGATTTGGGCAAATTTTATCTTTCATCTGAAAAGAGGACTTTGGACCACTGAGCAACAGTCCAGTTCTTTCTCTCCTTAGCCCAGATAAGACGCTTCTGACGTTGTCTCTGGTTCAGGAGTGGCTTAATATTAGGAATGCGACAGTTGTAGCTCCTTTCCTGAAGATGTCTGTGCGTGGTGGCTCTTGATGCACTGACACAAGCCTCCATTCACTCCTTGTGAAGCTCTCCCAAGTTCTTGAATTTACTTTTCTTGACAATCCTCTCAAGGCTGCAGTCGCCCCTGTTGCTTGTGCACCTTTTCCAGCCAGCCTTTTCAGCAATGACCTTCTGTGGTTTACCTTCCTTGTCAGTGATTATCTTCTGGACAACTGTCAAGTCAGCAGTCTTCCCCATGATTGTGGTTGTGTGTACTGAACTAGACCAAGAGATACATAGTATTTATGCTGTTTTACTCAAACTTGAAATGAAATATTCTAATAATTTGAGATACTGGATGTCTGATTTTCATGAGCTATAAGCCATCATCATCAAATGTAAAAAAAAAAAAAAAAAGGCTTGAAATGTTTCATTTTACATGTAATGAATATAGAATGTATGAAAGTTTCCCTTTTTTAATTAAATTACAAAAAAAAAATTCACAACATTATAATTTTTTGAGATGCACTAGTACATATTAGGGGGAGCTTAAATAATTACATCTCTTCTGATTTTTTTTTTTTGGTTATATCTACTCTTTTAAGTATTTTATGTGTGTTTACAATAGGTGGGGTCTAACCATGATGAATGGGAGAAATTGTGCTTCTGGAAATTAAAACTAATCAATATTCAACCTCAATTTCTGTAATCCCCATGACAAATCTATTGCTGTGACAGAACTCAAAACTCAATAGTTAGCTGAAACAGGGTGCTTTAGGGCAGTGTTTGGGGAAAATAATAAAATCCATGATTTTGTTGAGAATTTAATGTTTAGTTTCTTGCTCGAAGCAATGTGTTTGCTCTATTACTACTTACAAACACTTAGGGTCCCCCCCCACACACACACCTTCTTAAATGAGCCCTCTTCATGGTTGTCTCTGATGATGTCTATGTACAAATGCATGTTTCTTGTTCAGATAGATGTACAAATTTCCCAAGAAAAAGTGCAGTTGACAAGGATAAAATATCTGGTATTTTTCTATTGTAAAAAATAAATAAGTATGGATGTGTTAGTTATATTCAGGATGTGTTAATAAGAATTATAAGAATTGTCAGTATGTGTCCTACATATTGTGTGTTGAGTTTCTGATGGCCCATCTTGTGTTTTGAAGGAGAAGAGAGACTGGAAACTACAATCCCTCAAACCATTTCATTTTGACATTTTAAGCCATTGTGTTTTTCCCCACCCCGTCGGATAAGGAAAATAATCAAAGTAATGACAATGGGCTCAAATTTCCATTTGCCAAATTTGTCCTGATTGACAAAAAGAATACCTGAATAAAGTTTGCATACCTGACATTCATACTGAATGGTACTTTGCTTTAAACAGAAATTTAAGGGGTTCATTTTCAACAACCAAATGAGAAGGTCAAGGTTGCATGTGTTTACTCAGTTAATGAGGAATCGATTACATTAATGCATATGGACATATATTTAAGCAATAACTACATTTGGAAGTGAAAACAGGAATGAAGAGATAAAATAAAAAAAAACGATGGTCTTCGATATGTAAAAAATAAAATCTGGTATTAGGAGACAAACAGAAAAATCATCAGTTATAATCAACTAAAGAGCAACATTGAGTACAGGTCTCTCACTACTGTACTTGACCTTTTGTTGTAGTACTGAAACTTTATTATTACAATTTTTTAGACCTTTAAAACAGTTATGTGTATTTAATGCACCTTTCATAAACTGTTATGTAGGTAGTTGGAGTCGTTTTGGACAGAAAACTGACTTATTCTAATTCAAAATGTCTGCCTCCTGTAAATTGGTTAATTTGACCTATACCGTCGGTTCCGTATGTCATATTTCTGTTACCTTTTGATAATAAAGTACAATTTGGTACCAGTACTTCAGTAAGCTACCTTAACTCAGATGGAATTAGTTGCTGGTCTTCCTTCTGGTAATAATAACTAACATGTTTCTCCTTCGGTTCAAGTATAGGATTTGTGCACTTCTGGGTAATAGTCCATGTTTGGGGAGGAGGCTTGGCTGCGCGTGTGCTCCGTGTTCCTGAGCGCTCTGAGCACGAGCAGGAGGAGCGCGTGCTGTAATGGTGCGTCACTCTCGCGCTTCCCGAAGCGGCCGATGGGTCTCACGCCGCGACCCACATACCAGAACGGGTCGATCTCTGGACCTGTGGTGGAGGAAAAAGAAAAGCAATATGAGTGCGCAAGGACAAAAAAAAGAGCAGGGGGGCTTGAGTGATTTTTCATTTTCTGATGTTAATAATTTACCATTTGCTGATCAGCCAGATGTCCAATTAACCTAGGGTTTGTTTTTTTGTTGTGCAAATTTTGATAATATATATTTTAACTTTAATTCATTTTTATATATTTGTGCTTTTAATGATAGATTTGGTCTAGATCTCAATCCTCACATTTTCACTCAATTATATTAACATTAAAATCCCCGGGATATCTTCATCCATGTCAGTTCAGGTCTTCATCAAATGAAACCTTGACCAGACAGGGCGGCTCCAGGAAAATGGGAAGGGGGGGCCTGGGGGCCGTCAGAGGCCCCCGGAAGCTCTGCAGTTTTTAAATGCCCGGAGACACATTTCGAGCAATCAGAGACATATAAATGAAATCTCTTAAAGAAAATTACCATATCAGAAATATGTTTTAAAAGTAGGAACTTTCAAACCCATTTTATTAGTCACTTGAAAATGATAGTCAGAGTTGCAGGTATATACGTAGAACATAATTACAACTGATATATGGTAATATTTATGAAAGTTGCATCGTCATATGACACACTACAGTGTCGTACACTGACCACAAAACACTTTATATCAATAAATTATTACTATTTTAGCAACTGCAATCTGAGCTCCTGCTCAGGACATTCAATGTACATCTAAGACAGTAAATATACCCAGGAAAACTGACGGAATGTAAATGGCCACTTAAGACAGAGCTCAATACTGAAATAACTATAAACAAAGACTGCAAGAGTTGCGTGTCTATAATATAAAGTCAGTAACTGCAGTCTGAGCTCCTGAGTCTAACAGACTGAGATAACGATACAAAGATTGTGTGAGCTGCATGTGAACAAGTCCTATAATAAGTCCCCAAAATAGTTCCCAAGACTCAGGGGATTTCAAGCAGATTTCTACAGAGCCGTTGCAAAAATTTACATCTTTCACAGACCTATCCAGCCGCTGTCATAAAAATCAAAGTGAGCCTCACCCCCAAAACGGCACGTGTACCATGTACATACACGGGGTATAGTGAGTACAGGGATACCCTATTAAAGAATACGAGCAGTAGCCGGACAGCCGACCCGTGTGTGTGTACGCAGTAAGCCTGCTGCAGCATCTTATCATTTTGGCTTGTGAACATGCGTGTTAACGATACCATAAACATAAAAGGATGGTGCACACTCTTTACATGTAGTCTACAGTGCAGTCCAGGAATACAGTATGTTATTATGTCGATGCACGATGTTCCCACGTCCTGGTAAAATCCAACAGGACTCGTCCAGCTTGCTTTTCACTGCATTCGTGTCACGAGCGAAAAAACCTAAGCTCAGACCTACTATTAAATATAAATTTATACCATAAACTCTTCAGCTCAATCCCATGTAATGATTTTTGTTTATTTTTTTAAACCTTATTAATTAAAAAAACAGCAGGTATATCTTGGTATCTGCAATACAATCAAAGTCACAATTCCAAATAGCCATGTACTAAAACTTTTTTTTAGTTTTTCGGACGGGGAGGCATGCGGTGTGTTCTTGACCCGTTTTCTAAGCCTTAAATCTATGTCTCTGACAGCACTTCGATCTACATACTTCTGTTGTCCACGTTGTGAACGATGTGCAGATCTTGCTCGACCGTGGTGCATTGCGCACAGGTGGCACTTGTGGACAGGATGAGAAGCGCTGCGATCAACATGGTGAGCCAGTGCAGACGGAAAGAGCTGAGTTTCTGCTCAGTGCACAGGGACCGAGACACAGGACCACCCAGGAACACCATACCGGAGCAGGAGGAGTGTGTGGAACTCTAAAGAAAACACTTCTGATATTTTACAGAAACAGGTCAATAATAACTTGTGCACATCACATGTATTGGGGGGGGGGGGGATGTGTAGCTGTACATTAAATATACAAACATTCCCTGAAACCTGCAAACACCTGCATCTGGCTATATAGTGAAAGATCAACTATTATCTAGCCTACTTATTTTACTTTAATAAAATAAACTGTCACAAATTGGCTTTAAACTGCAAGTTCTTTCCATCACAGTAAGGTTCAGTAAATCTATTAATAACTCGAGAACACTGTGTATAGTTTTTTTTTTTTTCCAGGGTGACTTCACAGACTAAAAGAGCAAAAATGAACCAAAGTAAACGCATACAGGCTGTTATTTATCACATGTTCTCAAACAAGTCGTTTTGTCACTAAAACATTTCTAACTTTTTTTTCCCCAACCAGGATGCCAGTCTATAGCCTGCCTATTTCCACGAAATTGCATTATACCAGATTACGGAAAATATGCCTATATATGTGTGTTAAAAACTAGTATTTACTGAATATTATTAATCACGTCCACATTTAGTTGTTGTTTGTAACTTACCTGTGTGTGAGGATGTTCGCCCTGGAGACACCGCGCTTCTGCAGCTGTCACATTTATATCTCAGCTGATCTGGATTATAATATGTTCAAGGAGGAGTCAGACACTGTGTACACACACACACACACATATATGGGTAAACTTCCCCCATCGCTTTTTTTATGGTCTGCCATCCTCCCACTCATGTTCTGTTGTCCAATAACTCTTAAGGACATGAGAAGATGGGAGAGAAAGAAGCTCCTCCTGACACGCATGATCACTCTCCATCACCGAGTCCGTGACCAGCGGCCTGACGGCTCACACAGTGTGTCACACTGCCTACACGTACATGTTCACCTGTCCTCATCCTCATTACGCTGCATATAGAGGATATAAAATAACATGATGTCTACATATTCAAATATGCTTGTGCACAGAGTGTTAGTGTAGTGGTGGCTAACGAACAGATGAATGGAATAATTAATCAGATAGTAAGAAATGTTGTGACCTTAAAGTGCCATTCCACCATTGGATGTATTCTTTGGCATAAAATACAATATATTTTGACAACATATATAAATGGTATCACTAGATAGAGAAATCTTTTAGCTTCAAAATGATATATCAAGGGCGGCACGGTGGTGTAGTGGTTAGCGCTGTCGCCTCACAGCAAGAAGGTCCTGGGTTCGAGCCCCGGGGCCGGCGAGGGCCTTTCTGTGTGGAGTTTGCATGTTCTCCCCGTGTCCGCGTGGGTTTCCTCCGGGTGCTCCGGTTTCCCCCACAGTCCAAAGACATGCAGGTTAGGTTAACTGGTGGCTCTAAATTGACCGTAGGTGTGAATGTGAGTGTGAATGGTTGTCTGTGTCTATGTGTCAGCCCTGTGATGACCTGGCGACTTGTCCAGGGTGTACCCTGCCTTTCACCCGTAGTCAGCTGGGATAGGCTCCAGCTTGCCTGCGACCCTGTAGAAGGATAAAGCGGCTAGAGATAATGAGATGAGATGATATATCAAACATGATTTTTTGACAACGACAAGTATATTAATTTTGCGACAAAGTCACCTACCCTTTTAATTTCCGCGCGTGATGTCATTGGCAGGTTCCCCTTCTTGTGTACCACGTGACGTGTGACGTGGCACATATTATCAGCAATGGCAGATAGAACGCGATAAAAATAATACCAATAAATCTAGCTCATACCAATAAATCTAGCTAACTGAAAGATTAACTCAAAATTTTTCGCAATTTTTTTGGCCCCCATATATGAGGAGAAATGACTCTCTCACTTTGGGGGTTTCCTGGTCTAAAAATAGACCGACACGTGGTACACAAGAAAGGGAACCTGCCGATGACATCACGTTTCACTACCGCGCGGAAATTAAAAGGGTAGGTGACTTTGGTCGCAAAATTAATATACTTGTCATTGTCAAAAAATTATGTTTGATATATCATTTTGAAGCTAAAAGATTTCTCTGTCTAGTCATGTTGTCATAAAATATATTGTATTTTATGCCAAAGAATACATCCAATGGTGGAATGGCACTTTAAGTAATTTAAAAAAAAACATGGCTACAACATGGACGGCACCAGAGAGGGGCTTGGGGGTGTTATAGCTACCCCTAGCCATTTCTGCAGTTTATTAATTGTTCATGTGTGAATACTATGATCTATATTCTGAAAACTAACTAAATAAATAGATTCATAAAAGAAACCATACACTACCGTTCAAAAGTTTGGGGTCACCCAGACAATTTTGTGTTTTCCATGAAAAGTCACACTTTTATTTACCACCATAAGTTGTAAAATGAATAGAAAATATAGTCAAGACATTTTTCTGGCCATTTTGAGCATTTAATCGACCCCACAAATGTGATGCTCCAGAAACTCAATCTGCTCAAAGGAAGGTCAGTTTTATAGCTTCTCTAAAGAGCTCAACTGTTTTCAGCTGTGCTAACATGATTGTACAAGGGTTTTCTAATCATCCATTAGCCTTCTGAGGCAATGAGCAAACACATTGTACCATTAGAACACTGGAGTGAGAGTTGCTGGAAATGGGCCTCTATACACCTACAGTTGTGTTCAAAATAATAGCAGTGTGTTTAAAAACGTGAGTAAAGCTCAAAATCCTTATAATAGTTTTTATTTCCATGCATTGGGAACAATATACATTATATTCTACATCAAAACATGAAGAAAAATGTATCAATATTTTAATTACTTTACAGAAAATGAAGAAAAATGAACATTGGGCTGTTCAAAAAATAGCAGTGTCTGCATTTTTCATTACAAACTCCAAATATTTACTGTATAAACTGAAAAAATCGTAAGGATTTAGTATTCCTGTGAATCACTAAACTAATATTTAGTTGTCTAACCACGGTTTCTGAGAACTTCTGGCACCTGTGAACAGGTATTCCAGCCCAGGATGATTTGACAACATTCCACAATTCCTCTGCATTTCTTGGTTTTGCCTCAGAAACAGCATTTTTGATGTCACCCCACAAGTTTTCTATCGGATTAAGGTCCGGGGATTGGGCTGGCCACTCCGTAACTTTCATTTTGTTGGTCTTGAACCCTGATGCTGCTCGCTTACTGGTGTGTTTGGGGTCGTTGTCTTGTTGAAACACCCATTTCAAGGGCATTTCCTCTTCAGCATAAGGCAACATGACCTCTTCAAGTATTTTGATATATGCAAACTGATCCATGATCCCTGGTATGCAATAAATGGGCCCAACATCATAGTAAGAGAAACAGTCCCATTTCATGATGCTTGCACCACCATGCTTCACTGTCTTCAGAGTGTACTGTGGCTTGAATTCAGTGTTTGGGGGTCGTCTGAAAAACTGTCTGCGGCTCTTGGACCCAAAAAGAACAATTTTACTTTCATCAGTCCACAAAATGTTTTTCCATTTCTCTTTAGGCCAGTCGATGTGTTCTTTGGCAAATTGTATCCTCTTCAGCACGTCTTTTTTTTAACAGTGGAACTTTGCGGGAGCTTCTTGCCGATAGATTAGCTTCACACAGGCATCTTGTAATTGTCACAGTACTCACAGGTAACTTCAGACCGTCTTTGATCACCCTGGAGCTGATCATTGGCTGAGTCTTTGCCATTCTGGCTATTCTTCGATCCATTCGAATGGTAGTCTTCTGTTTTCTTCCACGTCTCTCTGGCTTTGCTGTCCATTTTAAAGCACTGGAGATCATTTTAGCTGAGCAGCCCATCATTTTCTGCACTTCTTTACAGTATACGTTTTACCTCTCCAATCAACGTTTTAATCAAAGCACGCTGTTCTTCTGAACAATGTCTGGAACGACCCATGTTTCTCAGGTTTTCAGAGAGAAATGGATGTACAACATGTGCTGGCTTCATCCTTAAATTAGGGCCACCTGACTGACATCTGTTTTTTCACAGAATGAATGATCTCACTAATTGAACTCCACACTGCTGTTATTCTGAACACGTCCCTTTCACTTAATTATTCGATTACACAGACTCGGGAGCATGCATATCATGAATGTTGGGTCTGTTGGTTTTCTATGACTCTACTACACCTACTGGTAAATTATTTCCCATGTAGTAATATGATTTCCACCAAAAACAGTGATTGATCTGGTTAGTCGTGTTGGACTGCTATTATTTTGAACACAAGTGTATGTAGATATTGCACCAAAAACCAGACATTTGCAGCTAGAATAGTCATTTACCACATTAGCAATGTATAGAGTGGATTTCTGATTAGTTTAAAGTGATCTTCATTGAAAAGAACAGTGCTTTTCTTTCAAAAATAAGGACATTTCAAAGTGACCCCAAACTTTTGAATGGTAGTGTAAATATGCTTGTGCACAGAGTGTTAGTGTAGTGGTGGCTAACGAACAGATGAATGGAATAATTAATCAGATAGTAAGAAATTTTGTGACCTTAAGTAATTAAAAAAAAAAAACATGGCTACAACATGGACGGCACCAGAGAGGGGCTTGGGGGTGTTATAGCTACCCCTAGCCATTTCTGCAGTTTATTAATTGTTCATGTGTGAATACTATGATCTATATTCTGAAAACTAAATAAATAAATAGATTCATAAAGGAAACCATACAGTATGTTTAGAGAAGCCTTTATTAATCATAAGTCAGTGTTGTAGTCGAGTCACTAAACCTCGAGTCCGAGTCCAGTCTCAAGTCCCCAGTGTTCAAGTCCAAGTCATTAAAGAAACTTTTGAGTCGAGTCTACTGTTGACCCAAGTCAAGTCCAAGAACAAGACTCCAACCACACCATTTGATGGTGGCTGTTGCTGCCTTTATGTGAAAGCGTCTCTGCTACTGCATTGGACTAACATTACTGCTCGACTGCCCCGTTTTAGTTAATAGGCTACAGATAAAAAGCTTGTTCATCACTCAGCAAGCCCCGCCCACTATCAACAGGGCAAATAACATGAGAGAGGGTTAACACTAGCTAGTTCATCAGTCAGCAAGCAAGCCCCGCCCACTATCAACAGGGCAAATAACATGAGAGAGGGTTAACACTAGCTAGTTCATCAGTCAGCAAGCAAGCCCCGCCCACTATCAACAGGGCAAATAACATGAGAGGGTTAACACTAGCTAGTTCATCGGTAAGCAAGCAAGCCCCGCCCACTATCAACAGGGCAAATAACATGAGAGAGGGTTAACACTAGCTAGTTCATCAGTAAGCAAGCCCCGCCCACTATCAACAGGGCAAATAACATGAGAGAGGGAGAACACTAGCTAGTTCATCAGTAAGCAAGCCCCGCCCACTATCAACAGAGCAATGAACATAGCGTGTCCTTACTTCTCTGGGCGTGGTCTTACCAAATGATGATTGAAGTTCGAGGTCGTCCCCGTCGTCTCCTCAATAGTTCTTCTACATACGGAACACATAGCAGTGCATTTTTTCCCCACTGCATGAGAAGTCTGTATAAGCAAAGCGGACAATCCTAGGGCCTTCTCTCCAGGCATTTTAGCGCCATTAACGTTAGTTTGTTCCTGAACATGACGTATGAACAGGTGAATGCGCATTCTCTTGCACGAAATTAATATAAAATATAGTATAGTATAAAAATAATCTCATCTCATTATCTCTAGCCGCTTTATCCTTCTACAGGGTCACAGGCAAGCTGGAGCCTATCCCAGCTGACTACGGGCGAAAGGCGGGGTACACCCTGGACAAGTCGCCAGGTCATCACAGGGCTGACACACAGACACAGACAACCATTCACACTCACATTCACACCTACGGTCAATTTAGAGTCACCAGTTAACCTAACCTGCATGTCTTTGGACTGTGGGGGAAACCGGAGCACCCGGAGGAAAGCCACGCGGACACGGGGAGAACATGCAAACTCCACACAGAAAGGCCCTCGCCGGCCCCGGGGCTCGAACCCAGGACCTTCTTGCTGTGAGGTGACAGCGCTAACCACTACACCACCGTGCCGCCTATAAAAATAATGTAGATATTTATTATGACATGACAAAAAAAAAATCAGAGTCCTCGTCTCCAATTGAAGAGTCTGACTGCAGTTAATCAGACCCTCCAGGATGTTGCGATTTGCAAATTCAACCAATCCCCGCGAATTCAGGGCGGTGTTGCAATTATATCCAATCACCGCAACCTTCCCGCAAATTTGACCAATCGTTGGCGTCGTCTTGAGGTGACGTCGACAAACTACCTTCCGCCTTACTTCCGTGTATACGTTCAAGAGAAGCAGCATGTGCGAGTCAGTGTTTATATAGGCTTAAATTCTGTTACTGAAAGTGTGTTATGTTTACAGTGAAGGACTGTGTGCACTTTACATTATTTTTTTTACTTAATACAATAAATTAATGGATGCCAACATTTTTGCCAAAATGGTATTTTATTTTCCATTGTTTAGGCAGCTTCAGCATCATACTGTGAGATTCTGTTCAAATTGCTTTTTTCTTCTATGAAGCCTGAGCCATTTATTTTATTAGTTTATAATTATTGTTTAATTTAGTCTTCAGGAGAGACTGCCTGCACACAGTACTAGTATTAATAGTTTTTTTTCTTACATGAAAGCTGAGGCAATTATATTATATTTTAAGGTAACTTCATGTTGTGCTGTGAGGTTCTATGCACTTTAACTTTTGAACCAACAGGTGCATTTGGATAAGTAAAGCCTATTTTTCTGCATTTTTGTAGTCCTGGTAATCTTTTATATTGGTAAAGTTGTTTATAGGACCATTTCTCAGTGCCTTTGTTTTTTAATCAATAGTTTTTCAGTAATAATATTTAACATATCACTCAATTTTAATCACAAAAAGAGAAAATCGCAACAATTTCTCGCAACTTTCACTTCCTCCCGCAATGTAATCACAACAAAAACCTAAAAAACACCGCAACTTTCATCGCAATTTTTTTTGAAAAACCCCCGCAACATCAGACATTTTAGCCCGCAACAATCACAAAAAAGGCCCGCGGAATCCTGGGGGGACTGAATAATGCACGAGTCCGAGTCATCAGTACTCAAGTTAGAGTCAAGTCACAAGTCTTTAAAATTAGGGCACGAGTCAGACAAGCCTGTCATAAGTACACTCAAGCACAGACTTAAGCACAGTGAAATTCCTCCTCTGGATTTAACCCATCTGAAGCAGGGAACACATGCATGCACACACAAGTGAACAATGAGCAGCTATGCTACAGCGCCCAGGGAGCAGTTGGGGGTTAGGTGCCTTGCTCAACGGTACTTCAGCCATGATACAAAGGGAAGGAAAAGTGCTGTTCACTCACTCAGCTCCCCTTAAGTTTTTCCTGCTGGTCCCAGGAATCGAACCAGCGACCCTGTGGACCAATGGCTGCCCCATGTTTTAGGCTTAAACACACACACATAGACAGATGATCTGATTCAGCTTATGGGCACAGCATGTATTAAACATTTGACCTTACTTTCACATTCTGTTAGCCAGAGCGCTCATCTCATCTCATTATCTCTAGCCGCTTTATCCTGTTCTACAGGGTCGCAGGCAAGCTGGAGCCTATCCCAGCTGACTACGGGCAAAAGGCGGGGTACACCCTGGACAAGTCGCCAGGTCATCACAGGGCTGACACATAGACACAGACAACCATTCACACTCACATTCACACCTACGGTCAATTTAGAGTCACCAGTTAACCTAACCGCATGTCTTTGGACTGTGGGGGAAACTGGAGCACCCGGAGGAAACCCACGCGGACACGGGGAGAACATGCAAACTCCGCACAGAAAGGCCTTCGCCGGCCACGGGGCTCGAACCCGGACCTTCTTGCTGTGAGGCAACAGCGCTAACCACTACACCACCGTGCCACCCCAGCCAGAGCACTTTTTTGTTTAATTAGCATTGGCGAAGTCTGAAGGATAATTTTTTTTTTACTCTATAAACATCCACATTGTTTTGTTAAGAAGCTCATCCAATGGTAACGGCATGATTTTTTCTCCACTGTTGCCAATTATAAATTTAATGCATTTGGTAATTGAGGCTCAAATTCAGACTCATTATTATCTCAGTGTGATGCTCATTCAAATAACATTAGGTCTCTGGAGCAGAATACTGTTGCTTCGTTCGCCAAGGCGTTGGTAGCTAACTGGCAGCACGAGTTTGTGAGCTCAGATTTGCCAAACGTGTCTGGTGGTTGTTTGTGTGCAAGGCCTGGTCATGGCTGAATTGTGTGAAATTCTATATTCAGAGGTGTGTTTACATAGGCTGGCATATTCACCTTACATCTCTATTCCTGTGAGCTGAATATCTCAGCTTGTGTAACGCAGAATGGCACTGTAATTGTTGCAGAGCGGGTATTGTGTATGTGCACGTGTGTCAGAGGTGTTGCAATAGAAATGAGAAGGGCACTTGAAGAGCTCAGACCTTCACCGAGGCCAAATGTCGCAATGTTAGCGAAAGAGTAACTAAATTCATCAAGACGTGAGTCAGACCTGCTCCAAGATTGAATGGGTTCTTCCTTGGCCCATGCTACACTTTTCCAGCAAGTTTCATGAAAGTCGGGCAGGTAGTGTTTGTGTAATCCAAACCAAAAGTACAACCTCCTTGGTGGAGGTCATTAAAACATATATCTGTTTAGTCAAGCCTTTTGTTCATAGCTGTTTATTCAATAAAGAAGCAGATCTGGAGGATCCTCAGGCAGACAATGTTTTGGTAAACTGGAATGTATGGATGCTGGCCCCCACCCACATTTGTGACCATATGTTGGGAGTGGGTGGCACAGTAGTGTAATGGTTAGCACTGTTGCCTCACAGCAAGAAGGTTCTGGGTTCAAGCCCAGTGGCCGATGGAGGCCTTTCTGTGTGGAGTTTGCATGCTGTCCGTGTGGGTTTCCTCCAGGTGCTCCGGTTTCCCCCACAGTCCAAAGACATGCAGGTTAGGATAATTTGCTGAATTATACAAGCAAATTCTCAAGGAATATGTCAGGACATCTGTCCATGAACTGAAACTCAAGAGAAGGTGGGTCATGCAGCAAGACAACCCTAAGCACACAAGTCGTTCTACCAAAGAATGGTTAAAGAAGAATAAAGTTAATGTTTTGGAATGGCCAAGTCAAAGTCCTGACCTTAATCCAATCGAAATGTTGTGGAAGGACCTGCAACGAGCAGTTCATGCAGGGCTCGAAATTAACTTTTTTTCTTTGTGTCCCCCAGTGGTCCCGAATTCTGTGTTGTATTGTCCCGAATGGAAGCAATAGTGTCCCCATTTTTTTCCTCTCTGAAATAACCAGTGGTTAATATTATCATATGAAGTTACTATTATATTTGTAACTATGCGATTTTGAACCCTTTATATCATTTTTACAATAAGTCACAAGACACAAGTGACACATGTCCAATACATCATCTACTTCAAAATTACAGTTATTGCATTTTCAGTTTATTAAACTTTGGCGATCTCACTGTATGAATAGATACCCGTTTATTTAAAGGGGCCAACTAGCTCATTCAGAAAATGTTTCAACTCCCTACATCTGCAGTACACTTTAGTTGAAAATAAGACCCCTTTTATGTTCATTTCATCTACTTATACCTTGAATATCTGTTGGCACTTATAAGGCCAACTTATAATTTTCACCATTACCGTTATCCATTTTTATGAACTTTCCGTTATCCATTACCGTTATCCATTTTTATGAACTTTCCGTTATCCATTTTTATGAACTTTCCGTTATCCATTTTATGAACTTTCGCTGCCGGGTGCAAATGTTAGCAACATCAACATAGTGCAGGTCCGAGCCTAGTTGTGCTGCTGACTGACTAAACTTTGTGAACTAGAAAGACACCAAGAAAACTCACTTATTCTGTTGAACGGTATCTTCCGTCAATATCATCCACATCATTCCTGTTGTATTTTATAACGTGTCTAACAGTGTTCATTCAGTTCATTCAGTTGCTAGCGTTGCCTGCAGACCAGGCGAGGACACTTTGGATCCTGAAGGTCCCGGAGACGTTATGGCTGGGCTTTCAGTTTCTTCCCCGCGGTCGGTCCGCTTCAACCACTTCAGCATTTTTGTTCTGGCAAGAGTCGGCGCAGCGTGTGCGGTAGCGATTCCATTCCAAGTCCATATAATGCGGACACCGGCCGAAGATTCTAGAACAGAATGCGCTGCTCTGTAGCCTACGGATGCAGGTGCATCGAAAGTGTAGCTACTATGTATTCCCTGCTTGTACTCGGTGCAATATGTATACTGTTCCTACTTATTCAGGTGACATTGGGCATACCTAACCACCTGTGTTTTCTTTCTCTCCCCCCCCCACCCCCACCCCAAATCTGTCCCTCTGAGTTACATGGAGTCAACAGGAAATCTTTTGGTGGAGACGGTGGAGACCTCGACTGGCTATCGTAGCCTGCAGGGAATCGGCCGTCAGACATTCTGTCGCATGTCCCAGACCCGGTGAAATGTAACTGAATTGTCTTGGCCAGGCCTAAGGGTCCCATCTGCATCTCATCATTGCTGAGGAGTGTGCTCCCATCACCCAATCAAGCATCCAGCCAGAGCAGGTCATGATATATTTTTTACCATATTAACATGCCATTGTGTGTTATGCCTGATGTAAAGACTCTCGTCTCTGCGAGCCTACCACACAGATTTAATACTTGTCATTTTTAGGGCATACCTAACAACGTGTTTTCTTTCTCTCTCTCTCTCTCTCTTTCTCCCCCCTCCCCCCCCCCCCCCCCCATCTGTCCCTCTGAGTTACATGTTGATCCTGGGATTGAGATGCTGGCCTCTTCTGCCCCTCGGACCTGCTTGATCCATCCTGGTGCGCTGTGTCTGGTCGGAGTTTTATCGCCCCACTCCTGTGAAGGACGGCCCCATGAGGACAGTTGAGGGTTATACCTGTTAAAACTGTTAATATTATAGTCAGGCTGTCTGTTGTTGCCCAAATGAGGATGGGTTCCCTTTTGAGTCTGGTTCCTCTCGAGGTTTCTTCCTCATGTCGTCTGAGGGAGTTTTTCCTTGCCACCGTCGCCACAGGCTTGCTCATTGGGGATAGATTAGGGATAAAATTAGCTCATGTTTTAAGTCGTTCAAATTCTGTAAAGCTGCTTTGCGACAATGTTTATTGTTAAAAGCGCTGTACAAATAAACTTGATTTGATTTGATTTGATGTATTTTTCGCTGTTAACGTTTTAAAATTAAAATTGACAAATTAGGTGAATGTCTACGTATGTGTTACGGCTTTGTAAATAATATTAATGTAGAACTTTTTTTCTAGATCTATTTTTTTCCATTGTCCCGGGATTGTCCCAGATATGATAATTTTGTGTCCCGATGACATTTTTTATGGTCCCCGGGACGTCGGGACACCGTTAGTTTCGAGCGCTGAGTTCATGTGAGAAAATCCACCAGCATCCCAGAGTTGAAGCTGTTCTGTACAGAGGAATGGGCTAAAATTCCTCCAAGCCGGTGTGCAGGACTGATCAACAGTTACCGCAAATGTTTAGTTGCAGTTATTGCTGCACAAGGGGGTCACACCAGATACTGAAAGCAAAGGTTCACATACTTTTGCCACTCACATATGTAATACTGGATCATTTTCCTCAATAAATAAATGACCAAGTATAATATTTTTGCCTCCTTTGTTTAACTGGGTTCTCTTTATCTACTTTTAGGACTTGTGTGAAAATCTGTTGTTGGTTTAGGTCATATTTATGCAGAAATATAGAAAATTCTAAAGGGTTCACAAACTTTCAAGCACCACTGTATATAGTTGAAATGACAAATAAAAAAAAAAAATACAACTTCACCAGGAATCACTTATCAAAATAAAATGAAATGATGAATATTACTTCATCCTGGTTATCCAGCTCACCTGTCTCAATGGATCTGGGGATTTGGGTTTAATGTTAAACTTGGGCTTAAGTGAGGACCGTCTTCTATCAGTTTAAATTACTTCAACGAAAGGTGAGATGGGCGGCACGGTGGTGTAGTGGTTAGCGCTGTCGCCTCACAGCAAGAAGGTCCGGGTTCGAGCCCCGTGGCCGGCGAGGGCCTTTCTGTGCGGAGTTTGCATGTTCTCCCCGTGTCCGCGTGGGTTTCCTCCGGGTGCTCCGGTTTCCCCCACAGTCCAAAGACATGCAGGTTAGGTTAACTGGTGACTCTAAATTGACCGTAGGTGTGAATGTGAGTGTGAATGGTTGTCTGTGTCTATGTGTCAGCCCTGTGATGACCTGGCGACTTGTCCAGGGTGTACCCCGCCTTTCGCCCGTAGTCAGCTGGGATAGGCTCCAGCTTGCCTGCGACCCTGTAGAAGGATAAAGCGGCTAGAGATAATGAGAAAGGTGAGATAGGTGAGATAGCTCATATTTTCAGTGTGAGATTACACAAATTAACCACAGACAACTTTTATTAGACCAGCTACCAGGTTATATACAGATGTAATAAGACAAGTAGAGCAAACAGTGTTTGTGGCCAGAATTGAGCATGAACTCGAAATCATCCAATAATTGCTTACATAATCTTAAAAAAAAAAAAATCACACTAATCTCAGTTTTCTCCGACATCAGCACTGGAGTCTGGCTGCTGACCTCGAAATGTTAACATGGAGCAGAAGGAGTTCGTATCTGATCTTGAATCCAAATTCTTACAGCATTAATTCTATGTTAGCATTTTTAAATCAAGAGGAAGGAATGTAGGCTGTGACGTCTTCAACTCCAGAGCTCTCATTATCCAGATACTCCAAGATCACTTTGCCTCCATTATAGAGAGGAGAATCGGAGAGTGACAGCAGCGACTGGAGACACACATCCATTTTAAAGGCCTCCCCGGTTTCAGGATGGCACAAGCGCAGTTTCTGTAGGAACACCACATTACAGAGATGGTGAAATTACATTTTCTTTTATGACCTAAACAAATTATTTAAAATTTGTAATTCATTTTCTGTTTTTTTTAATACATATTTTTATTGTGACTGAGTGTAAAAAAAATCCAATATAAATGAAGGAGTTTTTACAGCCTGGTCCCACAGTACAGATAACTAACAAGAACTATAAATAAATGGGTCCCCTGCAGTTTGTGTGGTTGGTGATCACACCAGACCGATAACGATACCTAAAGCCCAGGTCTGGGTTTATCGGTATTGGTGTGTTTGCTTCTGGAGCAATTTTTCCAGGCCTGGACCTGATCCGATAAAACATCTGACCAATCAGGTAATTGTTCACATGTGACGTTGTCTGAGCGTGTGCCATTTTTTCTGGGCATCTTTCTACATCCTTGTTGCATCATGAAGTCACAGAATACAGATTCACGGAATATAAAAGCTATAATACAAAGCACGGATCCTTTATTCACGGATGTGTGATATTTTCTGTGACGTATCTATAGTAAATTAATAAAGTAAACATATAAATACAGGGAAGATATTTTAATTATGAACTTTGGCAGTTCAAACATTTAACTGTTTTAGACTTCTTAATTTTTTTTTATCCGTGATGCATCATCTGTATGAAATCGGTGGCCAATCTGCTGTAATATACTGAAACATCCATGACCACTCCGTAAATTATTAGCATCCATGATGCTAAAATCCGTAACCACGCTGTATTTTACATCCTTTTTTATTATATTTCCATAGTCCATGACCTATCTGTATTTTGTCAATGACTGGAGTATGTGCATGGGTTGTTTTGAAGTCCAAGCTGTCCAGTACGACCCGGAATAATGTGCTACTACTTGGAAAAAACTTCCACGACTATTTCTAAGTTGCATGCATTTATTTACCAGAGTGGCAACACAAAGCGATATTATAGTGGGGATTATACGTAGTTGTGGTGTGACTGCTCCAGACTGGAACTAAATTCAGGTAGTTCAGGTACAAATTCATTGCAATGCTACATAAGCAGTCCCCTTTTAACGCCATGACTGGCACATGACTCATTAATGGCATGACTCATTAACTGGTGAAATTTGTGATATGTGATATATAGATCTCAGAATGGACAACACACCAAACCTTGAGGTAGAAGGTCTAAAAGAGCAGAAGACCACATTGGGTCACAATCCTAGCCAAAGACAGGAATCTGAGGCAGCAGTGGGCACAGGCTCACTAAAACTGGGCAGTTAAAGATTGGAAAAACATCACCTTATTCAGTGCTTGGCTCCTGGATAACTGTACGAGTGAGTAGGTATTGAGGTATTTCACCTGACGTCACAGGGTCACGTGACGCCCCGGTGTCCACCATTTTGGACGGCAAGCTAGCTAATGTCAACATAGTAGCTAGTATGTTACTGTAGCAATATTTACGTTCAGTCATTTGGATGACTGTTAAAACCTTTCAGTCTCAAGTTTTTCCTTTACTGGATTTAATAGTTTACTGAGCTAGCGCGCGATGGCTCCCGGCCTGGCCGGAGAGCGCGCGATGGCTCCCGACTCGGCCGGAGAGCGCGCGATGGCTCGCGGCTCGGCCGGAGAGCGCGCGATGGCTCGCGGCTCGGCCGGAGAGCGCGCGATGGCTCGCGGCTCGGCCGGAGAGCGCGCGATGGCTCGCGGCTCGGCCGGAGAGCGCGCGATGGCTCGCGGCTCGGCCGGAGAGCGCGCGATGGCTCGCGGCTCGGCCGGAGAGCGCGCGATGGCTCCCGGCCTGGCCGGAGAGCGCGCTAGCTCAGTAAACTAGTAAATACAGTAAAGGAAAAACTTGAGACTGAAAGGTTTTAACAGCCATCCAAATGACTGAACGTAAACATTGCTACAGTAACATACCAGCTACTATGTTGTTGACATTAGCTAGTGCTAACAGCTAGTTGCTAGTACACTGCTACAACACAGACACCGACCCTAATAATACAGTTCTTAGTCATTGCCTGGTAACAGCAAATTTATAACGGGCCATGTCTCAACAGACTAAGAAGTTATTTCAATGACATTTAATAACATTTTGTTTATCCTGAGGACCGAAAGTAAATGAAAATGTGAACAAACCTTAGCTGTAATAAGATGGCGACCACCGGCTCCAGGGACGACCCGCTGATGTAGGCATGTTACCCAGCCTGACACAAAATATTTGTAGGCATCCAAACTCTTATACGCTTTCAGATCAATACCTGTGTATGGCGATGGGTTTTTAACGACATAGGTATACAGATCATGTGGGCCGAAGTCAGGTAAAGACGAGGGCTTCGTGTACTTCCGTACGTCAGTGAACAATCCTGGTGGAAGCAGGTAAACATCGTTCTCTAAGCCTGCTAACCTCAATTTTTGCAAATGCCTCTCTCTCTGCTCGCCCTACATCACTGGATAGTGAAGGTGTTTTCTGCATCTCGCTCCTTTTTCTTTTGTTTTTCGTTTGTCGCCTTCCTCGCATTCAAACTGATTCGAGCCGTGCCGTCCAAAATGGCAGCATCACATGACTTGGTCACGTGAGTGAAATACCTCAATACACTCAAGTGGCTGGTGAATGCATTATAAAATTTGTTTATCACACAATTAGTTATTACTAAGCATAGAACTAAATTCTAAGATCATAAAGTGTTATTGCTGTTGTCAGAGAGAATGTGAAATACCATCTGTCTTAAGCCATACACAAAAGAGCACACTTGGCCAAAAAAACATGCATATGATACAAGATGTCTTGACAAACATTAAGCCCAGAGGTAGACAAAGTACCCAACTTAAGTAATGAAGTCAAAGTACAGATCCCACTGGTCAAATGTTACTCCGATACAAGTGAAAGTTGTCCAGTCAAATTTTTACTTAAGTTAAAGTACTTGCTTTTAAAAATACTTAAGTATTAAAAGTACATTTTCTGTCAATGCGTCGTTGTATTATTGCCACAACACTTACAATACCGAATGCCTCTGAAGCAACCGACTGGATTTACAAAATGAACGCATGCTGTGCCATCATGATGGTTTAACGTTAAGCTAGCTAGTCAGTGAAACTCCACCTGACATGCTAGCAAACTCTTTTCAAACTCAAAATCATATTGGGTAGCTAACGCTATTAGAAAAGAAAGATTTCTACATTCTGTTTATTTGGCAAGATTATGCTAAAACATTTCTGAAAGGACTTCAGATAAGTTAACGTTATTCATGTTAGCATAACTCTGTTTTTACATGCTAACTAACAGTTAGCAAGTTAACTAGCTATGTGTTAACGTTCGCCGTGGACAAGGTGATGGCAACTTGGGGGGCAAATCCATAGAAAGTCGTTTGACTAACCAGATTGCATAGCTATTGCAACGTTATTGCTAGCTTTAAAAGCACAACTTCGTTGCAAGCTTTCTCTTGGAATAAAACGTTTACATACCTCAATATGCTTCCGCAGGTTGGACGTCGAGTTTTTGTAAGCTGTGATGTGGTTCGTTTTAGGCAAACAAAGCAAACATTTAAAACGAAATGAATCTTTAATCCGTACAGAAAACTGAAACATGGGCGCGTGCATTCCCCAGAAGTACCGCCTCCTTCCATTCTGCCATCAATTGATCGTGTTTAAATAATGCTGCAGAGAAATCATTGATTTTATACAGTCTGTGAATGCAACGTGACCCTAGTGATTACTGATCGGCTGTCTCTGTCACCTGCGAAAAACAATCACAAGAAAGGAAAAGAAAAAAAAAAAAAACATCCACTTTCTAAGCTGCTTCACAGTAACGGGTAACGAGGACCTTGATAGAAATGTAGGAGTGAAAAGTACGATATTTACCTTTCAAATGTAGTGAAGTTCGTCATAAGTTTCCAAAAAAAAAAAAAAACTCAAGTAAAGTACAGATACTCAAGTAAATGTACTTTGTTACTGTCCACCTCTGATTAAGACACCTATCATGAAAATCGTGAATAATGGTAACAACTCATATTGCCAAATATTAACTGTTATTAAAGCTTAAGACAAGGATACGTCTGTGTCATAACGCAGGGTTGAAGTGAAGCGTTTCCAAAAGCTGATGAAGTAAAACTTTTGCAATTTGAAGCAATGTTGGTTTACCTTGGCTGTGAGCACGTTGTTGTTGTTCTTTAGGCTGGCCTGAGCTGCTGCAAAATCGACCACTTTACCCACACTCCACTTGGAGCTAAAGAACATGGGCAGGCTGGATGCGTTCCGATCTTTTGGTAGAAACACCTGGAAATGCGTCCGCTCTGTCTGGAGAGATATATATATATATATATATACACAGTGTCTTGCAAAAGTATTCATCCCCCTTGGTGTTTGTCCTGTTTTGTCGCATTACAAGCTGAAATTAAAATGGATTGTTAGGGGGTTCGCACCATTTGATTTACACAACATGCCTACCGCTTTAAAGGGATGTTTATCATCTGCAGGGACAGGAAAGCTGGTCAGGACTGAAGGAAAGATGGATGGCACTAAATACAGGGCAATTCTGGAGGAAAACCTGTTTGAGTCGGCCAGAGGTTTGAGACTGGGATGAAAGTTCACGGTCTAGCAGGACAATGACCCTAAACAGACTGCTAAAGCTACACTGGAGTGGTTTAAAGGAAACATTTAAATATCTTGGAATGGCCTAGTCAAAGCCCAGACCTCAATCCAATTGAGAATCTGTGGCATAACTTGAAGATTGCTGTACACCAACACAACCCATCTAACTTGAAGGAGTTGGAGCAGTTTTGCCTTGAGGAATGGGCAAAAATCCCAGTGGCTAGATGTGCTAAGCTACGGTAATAGAGACATAACCCAAGAGACTTGCAGCTGTAATTGCAGCAAAAGGTGGCTCTACGAAGTATTGACTTTTTTGGGGGGGGTTTGAATACCTATGCACACTCCATATTTCTGTTTTTCCATCTTAAATTATTGTTTGTGTCACAATAAAACAACAATTTTCACTTTTAAAGTGGTAGGCATGTTATGTAAATCAAACGGTGCTAACCCTCCAAAAATCCATTTTAATTCCAGCTTGTAATGCGACAAAACACCAAGGGGGATGAATACTTTTGCAAGACACTGTAGCTCTTAGGACCGTTACCTTGTCCATAGTAATGGTCAAAAATACAAGGTGAATTTCTAGGGAACAACTTAATTACAAGTGTTTTGACCATTTCGAAATCTAAATTAAGTTCTTTAAAGGAATATTTTTATAACCAATGCCAATGGTGTGAATTTGTTTGATAGTTAAGTGATGTCAAGATTACAAATAATTTGTATCGGATTCCGATTCTGTAATTAAGGACTCAAACTGCCCTTGATGTTCAAATTCATTTAACTGGACTGGACTACAGCTAAAATAACAGCTGGCAAAATAATATGTAAGAACTAAAGCATGCTGTTCTTGGAAAATAATCAGTGATGGGGTGATGTGAAAAACGTACAACTTCAACTCTGTTACAAAGTGTGTGAGATAAAAGACAATATCTTGAAGAATGTTTTGTAGAAGTCTACAGATGATCATTTATATGATGCCTGGAGACTTAAAACCAAATATAAGCATAAGAACTCTTTTTTTTTTTTTTTTTTAAATAAGTTAATCTTTAACATCCTGGTGTAAATACCTGTGGCAGTCCTTTATCTCCAGTAGCATGTAGCTTTAGCTTCATAAGGGCAACTTTCGCAGCTGTAGCACTATTCTTCGCTCCTTTTCTGCTTTTACTGCTTGGTGCATTCTTCTTTGATTCTGAGAAATGAATTGGAAATTATTCAAATTGGTTCAACATTTCTTGAGGTGTAAGAAGAAAATGCTATACTGCCCCTCTGTGGATGTAAGAAATAAATACATGAACAGTTTTTTCAGTTAATTTTGATTCAGTTTCAACGCTGACAGCCAAAAAAGGATTTAAATTCGAAGAAAGTAATATCCTTTGGCTGTATTATTATTATTATTATTATTGCTTTAAAACATTTTTTTTTTTTTTGTACATGTACATGTTCCACTTTTGCCCCTTTTCCACCAAAGCAGTTCCAGGGCTGGTTCGGGGCCAGTGCTTAGTTTGGAACCGGGTTTTCTGTTTCCACTGACAAAGAACTGGCTCTGGGGCCAGAAAAACCAGTTCCAGGCTAGCACCAACTCTCTGCTGGGCCAGAGGAAAGAACCACTTACGTCAGCGTTGGGGCGGAGTTGTTAAGACTAACAACAATAGCAAGACTGCCAAAGCTGACATAACACCGGCTAACGTTAGCTCATAACAAAGGCTAACATAACCATCTCACATTCAGTGTAAGTAAGAGTCAAAACATTATTAGGTTATTACCTGTCTCCTAGAACGTAATCGCCGTCCACTCAAAACCTGTCGATCAACACACATATCGGATCTGCCGTTTTCTGATCCCAATGAAGCACCGTAAAGCCAGAAGCAGCAGCTGTACAAACACGAAGTCATCCATTATTATTGTTGTTGCTGCTTCTTCTTCTCCGTGTTGTTATTGCTTCGATGTTTGCGCCAAGGTTTATGCAAATGCAGTGACGTAACTGACGTATACAGTGATGTAATGACGTGGCTCCCCTTAGCACCCCGAACTATGGAAAAGCAAACTGGTTCTCAGCTGGCTCACAAGTTGAATGAGTTGTGAACCAGCACCGGCCCCGAACCAGCCCTGGAACTGATTTGGTGGAAAAGGGGTATTTGTGAGATTATACACAAAATTACATTTATCCGCTGCACAAACAAGAACGATCCCAAACAGAACTCATTTGTACACTGTACCTTGGAAAACCCATTTCCAGTTTTCCAAGTGAGAGTAACTGGAATGGTCATAATGACAAGAGTAAAAGAGAATTTACTGACAAAATAATTAGCAATTTTCAACGTCAATGATAAAAATGAAAAATCTGGACAGTATTAAAACTAGACAGCCTTTCGATTTCATAAAATCCGTGAAGTTTAGTTCCCTCTGAAATTTGGCCATTGTGATCTATGTTTATTTAAAGAGGAAGTTATTTGATTTGAGGGGATTCCCTCGCAAATAATGTGCATGAAATTGTTCGATTCGCGCAGTCAAGCAGACAGAAGAAGTCCGTGTGCGCATGTGCAGGTTTACCACCTTCTTCTTCGTCTTCTTTTTCTTCATCTTTTGGGTTTTACGGCAGCTGGCATGCACAGTGTTGCATTACTGCCATCTACAGGTTTACCTTAACCGTGCACCGACAGTTACAATCAGTCTGTTGCTAAACGAACAGCTGATCACACCGAGGTGCTCGCTGACCGCCGATATTTATTAGTTTGGTCCTGCGTTTCCTTTCCTTCGCAACATATCTTTTCTTCTCGCTTTCCATGACTGTAGTCGGTCTTTCACGTTTAATTCGCACACTCGCGTCCTCCATTTTCCTCTCCTGTTTAAAATTTGCATCCCACAATGCCTTGCGCGGACGGGGAAAGCCCACCACGTGATGCATGACGTAGTATCTTGAATTGGGTCATGGTGAAGCAGGAAAAAAATAGCAGAGAATTTAGGGCCACATGGCCCTAAATTCATTAATTGTTCTATTTAAAAAAAAAATAAAAAGATAATAAAATTGGAAGTCTGTGATTCGAATTCAGTAGCTTTCGGTCCACAAAACAAAAATAATTGGGTGTCGGGGAAAATTATTTTTATGACCTACACTTGAAAAATTTGAAAGGCAGTCTAGCTTTAAATCAAACAACGTCATTCAATTTACTTTTACTAAAAGTGGGAAAGTAAAATCCTATTATAAAACACACATTTTATATACGTGTGTGTATACATACACACACACACGTGTCTTTGGCATATATCTCACACACACCCAAACCAAAGACATGGGAGATTTTTTTTTTTTAATAATTAGCTTTGGTTAACTGGGTGACTCCCTGATTAATATGAATATAAATTAACTTATGACTAACCTATTATTTTTTGCACAAGTTCCTGTGTTGCCACCATTCGAGGTGTGGGCGTCTCCAACTTCTCACACTTATGGTCTTCCTGATGTCGATGACTAAGGAGAAAATTAAATATCAGTGTAAATCCCTTTTTTTCTTCTTTTTTTTTTAAAAATCTGTCTTCTTGTAATCCTCTTAGACTGGCGACTCGTTTCGTCCAGCCCCGATCTACCCTCCACCTATGCTATAGAAGGTGCTAGCGAACCCTGACGATGATACTGATACCCAGTACCTAAATATCATGACTGCAGCCGAAGAGGTTGCACTTCAGACCCTTCCAAGGACAAGGAAGAAGAAAACCAAAGCCAACCATCTTAGCGCTCATCCACAAGTCATCAAGGCACGGGAAACTGTCCTTCAAAGATCCAAGGCACTCCAGGGAAATCCGACACAAGCCGCCGGAACGGCCGTAGCAGATGCCCAAAGAGAACTTGATGATGCATATATCCAAGCTGAGACCGAGCTTATCCAGGGTAAAATCTCCCAGCTGGAAAAAGAAAATGCATCGAACCTACATGCCGCCGCCTGGAAAACCATCAATGACATTACAGGCCGAAAACGCAGACCCTCTATCACCATTAAGGGCGGATCTCCAGAGAAAATAAAGGACAACTGGCTAACCCACTTCCGTAATCTTCTAGGGCGTCCTGTAAACACTCCTGACACTCAAAATCTCCCACGAATACAAGTTGCTGATAACTTGGACATCTCAATTGAGCCTTTCACGATGGCTGAGCTGCTTGCCGTGGTTGAGACGACTAAAATTAATAAGTCCCCTGGCCTTGATAATATCCCAGCAGTATTATGGAAGGACCCAGTATTCCATAGCTTACTCCTGGATATCTGTAATAACATCTTCACAGATCTGACGCCACCCTCGAAATGGTTAGAATCCGGCATTATTCCTGTTCCAAAGAAGGGAGATCTCACAAACCTGTTCTTCTATAGAGGCATCTCGCTAATACCAATAGCAGCAAAAATGTACAACAAACTCATTCTGAACCGACTTATACCACCGGTGGACCCGCTCCTTCGCATGAATCAGAATGGCTTCAGAAGAGGAAGATCTACCATCACCCAGATTCTGACACTCAGAAGAATAATTGAGGAGATGAACAGGTACAACATGGATGTCGTTTTCTGTTTTGTAGATTTCAAGAAAGCTTTCGACTCCATCTGCAGAGAGACCATGTTTGAAATACTTCCCCTCTATGGAATACCTGACCACATCGTGAAGGCGATCCGGGCACTCTACACCAAAGTCGCTGTTATTACACCTGATGGAGTGACTGAATTCTTTGATATCCATGCTGGAGTGCTACAAGGTGATACACTGGCTCCGTTCCTCTTCATTATTGTGCTTGATGATAGCCCTCCGGATATCCTTAGACATGCACCCTGAGAAAGGCCTTCAGCTACAAACAAGAAAAAGCCGCAGACACCCTGCCGAATACCTTACTGATCTCGACTATGCAGATGACCTAGCCATTATTTCGGAACGTTAGAGATGCGGAGTCCCTTCTCCAAGCCCTCGAGACTTCAGCCTCCCTAGTAGGTCTCTATTGTAACAAAGCCAAGACGGAATCCATCTCTACTACCACAGGTACCACAAGCATTTCCTGTCTCTCTGGTAAAGAACTAAAGCACGTGGATGATTTTAAGTACCTTGGCTCCCACATAATGGACTCATATAAGGATTTCAAGACCTGGAAGGCGTGCAACTCCCTTGGCAAGATTTGGCGCTCGAAACTGGATAACAACCTGAAACTACGCCTCTTTAAATCTGTTGTGGAGCCCACTCTAATCTACGGAGCTGAGACCTGGACCCTAACAGTGCAACAACAGCAGCATCTGGATGGCAATTATACCAACCTACTATGCCGTATCCAGAATATACACTGGTCGTCGCATTCCACGCTACAGGAGATCTACAAGGGCCTGCCTCAAATCTCTACTCAGGTTAGGAAAAGGAGACTCTAGTTTGCTGGGCACTGTTTCCATGCCAAGGAAGACGCGATCTCCCGCCTGCTGCTATGGAGCCCAAGTCGGCTTCCTGTGAGGTCACGCAAGCTGACCTACCCTGCAACCATCTCTAGGGACACTGGAATCCCACTCCAGGATCTTCCATCGGCAATGGGCGACCGGGAAGTGTGGCGGACTGTCGTACAAGGCGTCTCGGCCAAGGCCGCAGGATGATGATGAATCCTCTTAGACAACCACAGTTAGAGGAGGGCTGTACATGACAGGACATATCTCAGCCCACCACATTTTACAATGGGGGAATGACTGCTTGGAGGGAAAATTACATTTAAAAAAAAATTCATGGTAATAATAAACATGCAATATCAATACAAGTCTTCCATCCATAGTCCCCTGCGATAGTATTGGAATGGCAAGGCTAATTTTGCTTTTGCTGTACACTAAAAACATTTAGGTTTGAGATCAAAGGATGACCTGAGACGAAAGAAAAGAATATCAGGTTTTCTTACCTGATATTTATATCTAGATGTGTTGAACAACATGGCAACTTACAACTTCTGTTTGAACCCACCCAGTTTTCCAAGTAATCAAAAATACTGGAGCATGTAACAGACAAGTGTGTGTTGTTGCCCAGGTGTCCCCAATTGTTTAAACAGTTAACAGCTCTGAAGGTCTACTCTCGGTTTAAGCCCTGGCTTTCACCTATCAAGTCTGCATTTGTTGTTAAAAAGGATAAACAAAAACATGAAGACCAGAGAGCTGCCTATGGGAGGAAAATCAACTTTATCTTTAATCATATCCCTTTCCTGATGATGTCTCTGATGGAGCGTGTGCATACGGAAAGTCAGAAAATTTGGGGCGAATATTCTGAGCACATAAAAATGCTGTTTGACTCTTGCTTGCTTCTTCTAGACTAGCAATTTGTCTACCCCGATAGCATCACAAGTCAAAGAAAGAAAGACAGAAAACACTACGATATCGATCAAGAATTCAAAAAGGAGCTCGAAAAATGTACGTACCCAAGACAGAAATGTTTTTGACAATGTTGACAGATTACAGGTAGAAGCTCCCTGCCTTTACAGTCCTGAAATGCGCATGGATATGATGTACTAACCCCTGGCTCCAAGACATCCCTCTTCAGTGGGACCTCAGAAAAAAGAGAAATTTAAGAAATAATGAACATGTTAAGTTGGAAAATATTGTTGCTCTTTTTCCAGTAAAAAATAAAAAAAATTTAATCCATCCATCATCTGTAGCCGCTTATCCGGTGCAGGGGCGTGTGCAAGCTGGAGCCTATCCCAGCCGACTATGGGCGAGAGGCGGGGTACACCCTGGACAAGTCGCCAGATCATCGCAAGGCTGACACACAGAGACACACAACCATTCACACTCACATTTGCACCTACGGTCAATTTAGAGCCACCAATTAGCCTAACCTGCATGTCTTTGGACTGTTGGGGAAACCGGAGCACCCGGAGGAAACCCACGCGGACACGGGGAAAACATGCAAACTCCACACAGAAAAACCCCTGTCGAACCCAGAACCTTCTTGCTGTGAGGCAATAGTGCTAACCACTACACCACCGTGCCACCAAAGAATTTAACCAGAAACGGAACAGGAAATTTGGAGTCACAGATATCACAGTGTTATACTGTGCAATTTCGGTGGACTTTTAAGATTATTATTTATTCCACTGTATGAGGTTATCCCAAAATAAACACTGCTTTATAACAGACTGTGTGATGTATTTTCCATGTCAGACAATCAAATGAAGTTCCTCTAATGTCAGACCTGCTATTAAATAAAATTACTACTTCTGCTTATGTCATCAATCAGTGTGATCTGGGCTGGTGCAGAAAATGGGGTCATGTAAACAGATCCATTATTTGAAGGGAACTTAAAGTAATAAGGATTTTTTTTAATGTCCATTAGCATTAGTTTTGCTTATGTTTCGCCACTGTGAGTACCAGACTTGTAACTGTTCTGCGAGTTTCCTCATATTGGTGACTTTTAGATAAGAGTCATACTTTGTGAGTTTAAATCGAAAAGTTTCTGATGCTGCCAAAACTTTGTCATAGACTGTCTGTGGTTGCAATGGTACTAATTTAGTCAGTCATCGATCACATCACATTACTGTGTTCTAAAACTGCTGATCTCAGTTTCTTCTTCAACATGATGTTTGTTCGTTTTTGCAACAGCAAGCTCGGGCTGAAAACTCATACAGTCCATAAACACCTTAAGACCATTAACACTTAATATACTGTGAGATCGTCAAATGGCTAACCGTGCAAAGCTGCCCTATAAATCACTTTAAGTAGTGATGTACCCCTGGAATAAAATGTTCAGACGCAAGAGAAAGTAACGAGACAGCAATTGAACTAACGAATTCTCATCTGACGCTTCTGAAAAATATAGAGGAAACAAAAACCTATCATGGGATAACATGTTGTCCAAAACGCTCATGTCTCAGCAAACTAAACTTCAAATATGAATCGTAGATGGGAGGTATATCGGAGGTATATCAAAAATCAGCACTGAAAGATAGCTAATCTCTGAAAGAGAATTGAAAAAAAAAAGACTGCTGAAAGAGCAAAATAATCAGACTGACACGGGAATAGGGTTTCAGGGTCAGGAAAGTCACCTCACCATGGATACCATGCATTCCCATCGAAAAATATATTTCTAAATTGATATTGGATCTAATATGGCTGTACTTAACCATTAACAGACATTTATCTGTAACTCTTATTGGAGAGAAAGAAAAACAGTTGGAGGATTTGAGCTTTTCGTTTCCTTTAATTTATACTGTATATACAGTGGTGCCTGAAGGCAGTGGAGGCTGGTAGTCTTCCAAACAGGGTAGGCTGGTCGGTTACGATATTTCCAGATTTTAAAAGAAAAAACACAAATTTTGCCCATACTCTTGCCTCTGATCTGGCTGATTGTTGGCAGGGTCACAAACTGTGAAATAACAGGTTCTTTTGGCCCATTAGCCTACTGTCCAATATACATGATGGTGGTGTTGGGGGGGTATATTTTAACATTTTATATTTTAAAATTGTGGCATGTTGTTTAAAAATTGATCATTATTGAAAGCAGCTCTTTGTCAGGAACCTCAGCAGTAACAGCAGAGTGTTCTGGAATAGGCACAAGCACTGACCTTGGGGAGCCAAACATAGAGCTGGGTGCCACACATTTCATTCAATGACACTTTCCCTATATTTTACTTATTTTGACTGAGAAATGTTTTATTGACAATTTTGATAACCTTCACTTTTAATCCAGGTCTGTAGTGTGAAATGTTCTCGGCTGTGTTTTGTTTAAAAATGTTTTCCAAATTGTAGCTGTGTTTAATTCATATCCAGAAAAATACATATTCCAATATAATATATGCAGCATAAACATTTTAAAGAGAGTCTATATTTTTGGTCCATCCATGACATATTACTAAAGTAGCCTATTTACTGTTGTTGATGTGGGTCACGTATTATTCCCTACCTTTTTCACCAAGTCAATTTGAGGCATTGGTCTACCCTGCTCTTTAATTTTAATTTTTTTCCTCGAAAGGAAGACTGGCAAATGGCTTTGCCAAAATTAAATCAGCAATGCTCGGCATCCGTGCGCAGCTTTCTTGCTAGCTGACTAGCCCCCTCAAGTTCAAGTTCAGTCACTCAAACGAAATTTCTGGAACTAAGATAGCAAACTTGACAACACTATATTTACACTTTATTTACAATGAAAATATATACAAACTAAAAAAGCTGGTAGAAACCGTATGTAATGAATGAAATCGAAATGTAAGCTGATCTCTTACAATACACCACAGCACTTGCGAATCTGCATGGGACTGAACTGAGAGTCACCGCTGCCTGTCTATAGTTGAAACGAGCTGTCAATCAAAGAAAATATCCGGCCGCTTTCACCAATCACCAGTCTCATCGCGGAAAGCTTTGCCATGTCCCTCCCACTGTGAGGCTGGGAGTCCGTGGGCGGGTGTTTTCGCAGTATTTGTCCAATAATCGTCTTGCATTTTGATAATGAAAGCGCATAGCTCCCAAATGCCATTGAAGTCCACTGAGTCTGGGCTGCATCGCGTTGTCACGAGGGGGGAAAAACTCACGCACACATTAGACGAACTGGGGAAAGTTATAACGGAATGGTTTCGCACTGTAGTTGGGTTGAGCACATATATTTCTATGATTCTGGATCTGAAATAGCAATGTTATAAGGTCGGCTATAACAAACCTAGCGCAATTCATCCTACACGATGTTCGTCATTTTTAGAGGAGGCTGAGCCTCCCTCGTTGTCTTAGAGCAATCGCCCGGGCTTGAAGGTTTGTGAACCCTTTAGAACGTTCAATATTTCTGCATAAATATGACCTAAAACATCATCAGATTTCCACACAAGTCCTAAAAATAAAGAGAACCCAGTTAAACAAATTAGACAAAAAATATTATACTTGGTCATTTATTTATTGAGGAAAATGATCCAATATTACATATCTGTGAGTGGCAAAAGTATGTGAACCTCTAGGATTAGCAGTTAATTTGAAGGTGAAATTGGAGTCAGGTGTTTTCAATCAATGGGATGACAATCAGGTGTGAGTGGGCACCCTGTTTTATTTAAAGAACAGGGATCTTGGGGGCGTCGTGGCTCAGGTGGTTAAGGCGCCATACCATGAATGCGGGCGACCTGGGTTCGATTCCGGCCCGAGGTCATTTCCCGATCCCTTCCCGTCTCTCTCTCTCTCCCACTCATTTCCTGTCTCTACACTGTCCTATCCAATAAAGGTGCAAAAAGCCCAAAAAAAAATCTTTAAAAAAAAAAAAAGAACAGGGATCTATCAAAGTCTCATCTTCACAACACATTAGTGGAAGTGTATCATGGCACGAACAAAGGAGGATTTCTGAGGACCTCAGGAAAAGCGTTGTTGATGCTCATCAGGCTGGAAAAGGTTACAAAACCATCTCTAAAGAGTTTGGACTCCACCAATCCACAGTCAGACAGATTGTGTACAAATGGAGGAAATTCAAGACCATTGTTACCAAGTGGTTGACAACAAAGATCACTCCAAGAGCAAGGCATGTAATAGTCGGCGAGGTCACAAAGGACCCCAGGGTAACTTCTAAGCAACTGAAGGCCTCTCTCACATTGGCTAATGTTAATATTCATGAGTCCACCATCAGGAGAACACTGAACAACAATGGTGTGCATGCCAGGGTTGCAAGGAGAAAGCCACTGCTCTCCAAAAAGAACATTGCTGCTCATCTGCAGTTTGCTAAAGATCACATGGACAAGCCATAAGGCTATTGGAAAAATGTTTTGTGGATGGATGAGACCAAGGGGATACACCACACCTGGCAGTTCCCATGATGGCCAAAAAGTTAAATTTTTGTCTCATTTGACCAGAGAATTATCTTCCATGTGTTTGGGGAGTCTGCCACATGCTGTTAGGCACACTCCAAACGTGATTTTTTTTTAAGCAATGGCTTTTTCTGGCCACTCTTCCATAAAGCCCCACTCTGCAGAGTGTATGGCTTAAAGTGGTCCTATGGACAGATACTCTCTTCTCCACTGTGGATCTTTGCAGCTCCTTCAGCGTTATCTTTGTTGCATCTCTGATTAATGCCCTCCTTGCCCGGTCTGTGAGTTTTGGTGGGCGGCCTTCTCTTGTCAGGTTTGTAGTGGTGCCATATTCTTTCCATTTTGCTATAATGGATTTAATGGTGCTTCCTGTGATATTCAAAGTTTGGGATATTTTTTATAACCCAACCCTGATCCATACTTCTCCACAACTTTGTCCCTGACCTGTTTGGAGTGCTGCTTGGTTTTCATGTTGCTTGCTTAGTAGTGTAGCAGAGTCAGGGTCCTTCCAGAACAGGTTGATTTATACAGACATCATGTGACAGATCATGTGACACTTTGATTGCACACAGGTGGATCTTAATCAACTAATTATGTGATTTATGAAGTGAATTGGTTGGACCAGCGCTTATTTAGGGGTTTCATACGAAAGGGGGTGAATACTTATGCACACCCCAGATTTCTGTTTTTTCATCTTAATTACTGTTTGTGTCACAATAAAACAATTTGCACCTTTAAAGTGGGAGGCATGTTGTGTAAATCAAATGGTGCTAACCCTCCAAAAATCCATTTTAATTCCAGCTTGTAATGCTGGAAAACAGGACAAACACCAAGGGGGATGAATACTTTTGCAAGGCACTGTATAAAGGGCAAATTCTTGTTAGTGATCATGATTGACTAGAGCTGGTAGCTTCTGCGTACCAACATAAAAAGGGTTCATTTGCCAGAACTCACTGGATTGACCAACACACACAATGGGAAAGTTCAAGGAGGTCAGAGATCATCGATTTACACTCAGGAATGTCTCTTGGAACCAAAAGCAAAAGACTGGTGGAGAGCGTGCTGAGACGCATGAACGCTGTGATTAAATGTCAGGATTATTCCACCATGTGTGTGCTCACTGCTTCAGATGGGTTAAATGCAGAGAGGAATTTCACAAGCGTCCATGTGATAAAGTTGTTCTTCAAATATTAATTTCTGAACTCATCCTAAGTTCAAACATTATCGTGTTTAAAACTGAATATGATCTTGATTTCTATACATTATTTCTCTGCAAGGTCTGAAAACACCATCTTTTTTCTTATTTTGACCAGATGTCATTTTCTGCAATTAAATACTCTTGAGTGACAATATTTTTATGTGGAATTTGGGGGGAAACGTTGTCAGTAGTTTATGGAATAAAATAAAAACATGTATGTTCCTCAAACACATACCTATAAATAGTAAAACCAGAGAAACATAATTCTACAGTGGTCTCTTTTTTTGTGCAAAAGTCTTCAGCACCCTATTTTTTTCCTACAAACTTTGTTATTGATTTCTATTTTATGATTTCTACATTATCGAGTCGGTACAAAAAACATTTTAGAGTCCAAACGTTGTAGTAAAACCTACAGCTCATTTCCTTATAAAACTAAAAACTCACTGTACCTGAGACAACTATTTTTTTTTTTAAAGCAAAGGGTTGTCTCACACCAAATACTGACTTTCTTTCATTTATTGGGGCTTATTGCTGTTTATAGGGTTTTTTTTAATGTTGAAACATTTCATTATTTTTAAGCCATTTTTGGTAACATATACCTATAAATGGTAAAACCAGAGAAACTGATAATTTTGCAGTGGACCCTTAGTTTTTTTCCCCCAGATCTCTGTGTGTGTGTGTGTATATATATATATATATATATATATATATATATATAGTGGCAGCAGGGGCGTGGTCAAGCATCGGTCTGTGACCGGAGGGCGGAGTCAGGGAAGGTAAGTGGCAGAATCACTGCACCTGATGTCAGTTAACCTGTGTTTGTGTGTCTTCCCCAGTGACCGCGCCCTATATAAGGAGAGAGACAGCAGAGGAAGGGAGCTCTCTCCCCAGCCAGACGACTGATGTATGTGCGTGTGTCTGTGTGGCTGGGAGATTGTGAGAACACTGAAAAGTGTAAAAATAAAGAGTTTTGGAAACTCAGTTCTGGTGTGCCGTACTTCTGTGCTCCACCCACCCGCTCAAAGCGTTCTCTCTGTATATATACACATAATAAATAAATAAATAAATAAATAAATAAATAAGCACGATGGTGTAGTGGTTAGCGCTGTCGCCTCACAGCAAGAAGGTCCGGGTTCGAGCCCCGTGGCCGGCGAGGGCCTTTCTGTGTGGAGTTTGCATGTTCTCCCCGTGTCCGCGTGGGTTTCCTCCGGGTGCTCCGGTTTCCCCCACAGTCCAAAGACATGCAGGTTAGGTTAACTGGTGACTCTAAATTGACCGTAGGTGTGAATGTGAGTGTGAATGGTTGTCTGTGTCTATGTGTCAGCCCTGTGATGACCTGGCGACTTGTCCAGGGTGTACCCCGCCTTTCACCCGTAGTCAGCTGGGATAGGCTCCAGCTTGCCTGCGACCCTGTAGAACAGGATAAAGCGGCTAGAGATGATGAGATGAGATATATATAAATAATGTGTGTGCGCACACGTGTCTCTACACACACACACACACAGGTGTGCAAGAGACTTTTGCACAAAGGCACAACAATAATGTAATATTTTATGTTAGCTATATTTTCAGACTGGTTATCAAAATTTCAAAATATTACATTCCTGAACAGAAGATTAAAAAATAAAAAGCTAATGAGAGACATTCAGATTCTTACCTCTGGACAGGAGTGTGAAGCTCTGCTTCTGTGTTCAAGACTAGCAAGTGATAAACAAACAGTAGACCCATAATTTTATATTTTTAATAGCTGAGATCAGAAAGTTGCTCATTTATACTGATTCATACTGTTGGCATGATAATAACTGCAAACTAAAAAATATTAATAAAAGTCATAAGTTGTACTGAATGTCTCACCAAAACACTCCAGAGCAGCTCTCACATACAAACGGCAGGAAGTCTGCAGTGAAAGAAGTTCAGGTTATTTAAGTTTCACATTTGTTATCATGTTATTTTATCAAAAGGAAACTAAAGTTAGCTATTAACTGATACTGAATCATTCACAACAGAATCGTTTATATCAGTTCCAACCTTTTTGCTTACAACACTCAATCTGACAGTGCTTTCCAATATCCAATTCAGCCATTTTGCAGCGCCTCAGCAACGATTTTCAAAATAAAAGCCCTAAAACTTCCATCCATTATAATATCTGTACCTGCCTATCCTGTTCTACAGGGTCGCAGCCCTAAAACTTTAGATTTAGAAAAGTTCATGAACCCAAAGCGAGCTCTAGTCGAGTAAGATGAGATGGGGGAAATGAAAGAATTTAATAAATCAAGGTGGGATCATTTTAATCCTTGTGCAAATTTTACACTTTACCATACCGCGTATTCAGAAATGTGTCATGCGGTATAACCCTAACCCCTAACTCCCAGGCTTGTAGTACTTGAGTCCAAGACTTGTACTCGAGTCGGACTCAAGTACGACTTATTATGGCATCTCATCTCATTATCTCTAGCCACTTTATCCTGCTCTGCAGGGTCGCAGGCAAGCTGGAGCCTATCCCAGCTGACTACGGGCGAAAGGCGGGGTACACCCTGGACAAATTGCCAGGTCATCACAGGGCTGATACATAGACACAGACAACCATTCACACTTACAGTCAATTTAGAGCCACCAGTTAACCTAACCTGCACATCTTTGGACTGTGGGGGAAACTGGAGCACCCGGAGGAAACCCACGCGGACGGGGGGAGAACATGCAAACTCCACACAGAAAGGCCCTCACCGGCCACGGGGCTCGAACCCAGACCTTCTTGCTGTGAGACGACAGCGCTAACCACTACACCACCGTGCCGCTTATCATGGCATGTTAGAATTTTTTTTTTTTTAAATCAAGTCCAAGTCTTAGTCATCAGTGCTCAAGTCCAAGTCGAGTCACGAGTCGTGACTCAACTTGGACATAAGCACTGATGACTAAGACTTGGACTCGGACTTGGATTTTTTCTTTATTTTTTTCTAACATTCCATAATAATTTGGCATAAGATATTTATATCTACATTAATTTTTATACTAATTTCTAGCAAGAGAATGCACATTCACCTGGTCGTACATCATGTTCAGGAACAAACTAACATTAACAGCGCTAAAATGCCTGGAGAGAAGCGCCTGGGATTGTCCACTTTGCTTATCCAGACTTCTCATGCAGTGGGGGGAAAAATGCCCTGCTATATGTTCTGTATGTAGAAGAACTATCAAAGAGACAACAGGGACAACCTCGAAGTTCAATCATCATTTGGCAAGACCACACCCAGAGAAGTAAGAACACACTATGTTCATTGCTCTGTTGATAGTGGGCGGGGCTTGCTTGCTGACTGATGAACTAGCTAGTGTTAACCCTCTCTCATGCTATTTGCCCTGTTGATAGTGGGCGGGGCTTGCTGAGCGATGAACTAGCTTTTTATCTGTAGCCTATTAACTAAAATGGAGCAGCCAAGCAGTAACGTTAGTCCAGTGCAGTACCAGAGACGGTTTCACATAAAGGCAGCAACAGCCACCTTCAAATGGTGTGGTTGGAGTCGTTCTTGGACTCAACTCGGGTTAATAGTGGACTCGACTCAAAATTTTCTTTAATGACTTGGACTTGACTCAGACTTGAACACTGGGGACTTGAGACTGGACTCAGACTCGAGGTTTTAATGATTCAACTACAACACTGCTAACTCCTAACCTGGGCTGGTTCAAAAGGTCTCAGGGAGAGGGATGTGCCTGTAAAGTTTGGCAGGGCTAGGGCCATCGGTGGCCGAGTTATGAATTTTTAAATGTTGGCTTGAGCCAGGGCTCATATTAAAGATTTCGGCGAGTAGAGCTCACACGGGGGTTTCGAGGGTGAATAACAGGCTGAGACGGGGTTGTAGTGTGCCATGCCTCTGCTGGTTTGAATGAGCTTGGGGAGAGGGAGGTGTCTGTAAATTTTGGCAGGGCTAGGACCATCGGTGGCTGAGTTATGAATATTTAAAGTCGCACCTATGGGGGCCCCCATTTCATAGGCTGTGTTACGATATGATGTATTCGCTCAGTGTGACATTTTGAAAAAAAATTGGCAGTAGATTAGACTCATATCTTTATAATTTTTTTCATGGGCCATCCAGGCCAATGCTTTTGAAATACGGACAGACAAATGTGAAAATTATGGGTCAATGGGGTGGCACGGTGGTGTAGTGGTTAGCACGGTCGCCTCCCAGTGAGAAGGTTCTGGGTTCAAACCCAGCAGCTGGCGAGGACCTTTCTGTGTGGAGTTTGCATGTTCTCCCTGTGTCTGTGTGGGTTTGCTCCAGTTTCCCCCAAAGACATGCAGTTAGGTTAATGTGGGGTGGCCTTGGGCTGAGGTGCCCTTGAGCAAGGTACCTAACCCCTGGGTGCTCTAGTGTGGCTGCCCACTGCTCTGTGTGTGTGTTCACTGCTTCAGATGGGTTAAATGCAGAGGATGAATTTCACTGTGCTTGAAGTGTGCATGTGATAAATAGAGGTTTCTTCTTCTTCACTGTCCGCCAGTCCAGCCTTATTTCCCACACTGTACACCCATGGACTGATTTTAACCTCCTTTCAGCTTCAGTACTTTGCTTGTACTTAATGAAGGACTTTAGTGCATTGTGTAGGGTGAATTCAAACACATTGGAACAGTTTTTGAATTTACATGATACATTTCGAAAATCCTCAAAGTGTTCCCTATCTACATACAGTATGCAGAAAAATGTGTTATATTCTGTCCAAGCATGGCTCACCCTTTAGTCATAGGATAGCTGTCATAGGACTCAGACTGTAAAAACTAGTCTTATAACAAACTTCAGCGAAAGAATCATGACTTCTCCTTTGTGTCAAAGCTAATGGAGAACATTTGCTGAGTTCATATTAAGATGTTTACCTGAGTAACATTCAAAACAATAACTACAGAAACAGGGTTGAGAAAATCTTCAGTATTTCCCAAACTCATAACCACTCGTTTTAAAAATTCAATATAAAGATTAAGTTTAAAATAAAATTTACATTAAGAAACAAGTGTTGCCAGGCAAAACAAACCTCGCCCGGCAGCACTTATTTTCTACCTATATGTTGATAATGGTAATATTTCTCAATTATCAGCTGTCAGGTCCTACGAAAATCCATGACCTTGAGTTTGACATTTCAAAGTCATTCAAGTCATGGTGCCAAATGAAAGCCCATATGGCACTTCCTATAAGTTGATAATGGAAAATATCTGTCTACCATTAACCGTTTTCAAGTTATAGCCCTCTGAAAATCCGTGACCTTGAGTTTGACCTTTCAAGGTCACTCAAGGTCAAAGCTCATGGTGCCCAATGAAAGGCCATATGGGAGTTCCTATATGCTCATAATAGTAAACATTTGTCTATCAGCAACCATTTTTGAGTTATAATGGAAAATATGTTATTTTGACTGAAAGGTTGATCTTTCCAGTGACCTTGACCTTCACCTTGATCTGATTACCCCCAAAATTTAATCAGGTAATCTAAGGACCATTGCCCACCTACCCTGAAAATTTGAAGTCAATCAGTGCAACCGTCTAGACGCTAGATTGTTAACAGACAGACAAACAAACAAACAAGGTCAAAGGTCATGGTGTCAAATGAAAGCCCATATATGACTTCCTATATGTAGATAATGATAAACATCTCTCTATCTCTAACCGTTTTCCAGTTATAATGGAAAATGTGCAAATTTTATCATTGACCTTGACCCCCTCCGACATTTGACCCCCAACCGCTAAGAAAAGTATGTAAGATGGCATATCATGTAGCATATCAATGGAAGCAGAATTGAAAGATGAACATTTTGGAATTGGTTTGAAGTAAATATGATGAATATGAAGGAAGATATTGCGAATAAAATGATTTTGACCTTTTTGGTGACCTTAACCAGATGACCCTCAAAATGTTGGAGGTTTTTTTTTTTCAGACCAATGCACATCTATCCTGAAAGTTTCATTAAGATTGGTCCAGCGGTTTTCCCATAATCTTACTAACAAACAAACAAAGAAACCCCACCAAAAACAATATCTTGGCCCCTGGTGGACTCCGTCCAGGGTGAGGTAACAAACAAACCCCACTGAAAACAATACCTCACCCCCTGGTGGACTCCATCCCGGGCGATGTAACAAACAAACAAACAAACCCCACTGAAAGCAATAACTCGCCCCCTGGTGGACTCCATCCTGGGTGACATAACAAACAAACAAACAAAGAAATCCCACGGAAAACAATACCTCACCCCCTGGTGGACTCTGTTCCAGACGAGGTCACAAACAAACAAAGAAGCCCCACGGAAAACAATACCTTGCCCCCGGTCGACTCCATCCTGGGCAAGTTAACAAACAAACAAACAAACAAACAAACAAACAAATCCCACAGAAAACAATACCTTGCCCCCTGGTGGACTCCATCTTGGGCAAGGTAACAAACAAACAAACAAACAAACAAACCCCACTGAAAACAATAGCTCGCCCCCTGGTGGACTCCGTCCCAGGCGACGTAACAAACAAACAAAGAAATCCCACGGAAAACAATACCTCGCCCCCTGGTGGACTCCGTCCTGGGCAAGGTAACAAACAAATCAACAAACAAACAAACAAACAAACAAACCCCACGGAAAACAATACCTTGCCCCCGGTGGACTCCGTTCCAGATGAGGTAACAAACAAACAAGCAAACCCCACGGAAAACAATACCTCGCCCCCGGTGGACTCCGTTCCGGACGAGGTAACAAACAAACAAGAAAACCCCATGGAAAACAATACCTCGCCCCCTGGTGGACTCCGTTCTGGATGAGGTAACAAACAAACAAACAATCAAACAAACCCCAAGGAAAACAATACCTCGCCCCCTGGTGGACTCCGTTCCGGACGAGGTAACAAACAAACAAACAATCAAACAATCCCCACGGAAAACAATACCTCGCCCCCTGGTGGACTCCGTTCCGGACGAGGTAACAAACAAACAAACAATCAAACAAACCCCACGGAAAACAATACCTCGCCCCCTGGTGGACTCCGTCTTGGGCAAGGTAACAAACAAACAAACAATTAAACAAACCCCACGGAAAACAATACCTCGCCCCCGGTAGACTCCGTCCTGGGCAAGGTAACAAACAAACAAACAATTAAACAAACCCCACGGAAAACAATACCTCGCCCCCGGTAGACTCTGTCCTGGGCAAGGTAACAAACAAACAAACAATTAAACAAACCCCACGGAAAACAATACCTCGCCCCCTGGTGGACTCCGTTCTGGATGAGGTAACAAACAAACAAACAATCAAACAAACCCCAAGGAAAACAATACCTCGCCCCCTGGTGGACTCCGTTCCGGACGAGGTAACAAACAAACAAACAATCAAACAAACCCCACAGAAAACAATACCTCGCCCCCTGTGGACTCCGTTCTGGACGAGGTAACAAACAAACAAACAATCAAACAAACCCCACGGAAAACAATACCTCGCCCCCTGTGGACTCCGTTCTGGACGAGGTAACAAACAAACAAACAAACAAACAAACCCCACGGAAAACAATACCTTGCCCCCGGTGGACTCCGTTCCAGATGAGGTAACAAACAAACAAGCAAACCCCACGGAAAACAATACCTCGCCCCCGGTGGACTCCGTTCCGGACGAGGTAACAAACAAACAAGAAAACCCCATGGAAAACAATACCTCGCCCCCTGGTGGACTCCGTTCTGGATGAGGTAACAAACAAACAAACAATCAAACAAACCCCAAGGAAAACAATACCTCGCCCCCTGGTGGACTCCGTTCCGGACGAGGTAACAAACAAACAAACAATCAAACAATCCCCACGGAAAACAATACCTCGCCCCCTGGTGGACTCCGTTCCGGACGAGGTAACAAACAAACAAACAATCAAACAAACCCCACGGAAAACAATACCTCGCCCCCTGGTGGACTCCGTCTTGGGCAAGGTAACAAACAAACAAACAATTAAACAAACCCCACGGAAAACAATACCTCGCCCCCGGTAGACTCCGTCCTGGGCAAGGTAACAAACAAACAAACAATTAAACAAACCCCACGGAAAACAATACCTCGCCCCCGGTAGACTCTGTCCTGGGCAAGGTAACAAACAAACAAACAATTAAACAAACCCCACGGAAAACAATACCTCGCCCCCTGGTGGACTCCGTTCTGGATGAGGTAACAAACAAACAAACAATCAAACAAACCCCAAGGAAAACAATACCTCGCCCCCTGGTGGACTCCGTTCCGGACGAGGTAACAAACAAACAAACAATCAAACAAACCCCACAGAAAACAATACCTCGCCCCCTGTGGACTCCGTTCTGGACGAGGTAACAAACAAACAAACAATCAAACAAACCCCACGGAAAACAATACCTCGCCCCCTGTGGACTCCGTTCTGGACGAGGTAACAAACAAACAAACAAACAATCAAACAAACCCCACGGAAAACAATACCTCGCCCCCTGGTGGACTCCGTTCCAGATGAGGTAACAAACAAACAAACAATCAAACAAACCCCACGGAAAACAATACCTCGCCCCCTGGTAGACTCCGTCCTGGGCAAGGTAACAAACAAACAAACAATTAAACAAACCCCACGGAAAACAATACCTCGCCCCCTGGTAGACTCCATCCTGGGCAAGGTAACAAACAAACAAACAATTAAACAAACCCCACGGAAAACAATACCTCGCCCCCGGTAGACTCCATCCTGGGCAAGGTAACAAACAAACAAACAATTAAACAAACCCCACGGAAAACAATACCTCGCCCCCGGTAGACTCCGTCCTGGGCAAGGTAACAAACAAACAAACAATTAAACAAACCCCACGGAAAACAATACCTCGCCCCCTGGTGGACTCCGTTCTGGATGAGGTAACAAACAAACAAACAATCAAACAAACCCCAAGGAAAACAATACCTCGCCCCCTGGTGGACTCCGTTCCGGACGAGGTAACAAACAAACAAACAATCAAACAAACCCCACAGAAAACAATACCTCGCCCCCTGTGGACTCCGTTCTGGACGAGGTAACAAACAAACAAACAAACAATCAAACAAACCCCACGGAAAACAATACCTCGCCCCCTGTGGACTCCGTTCTGGACGAGGTAACAAACAAACAAACAATCAAACAAACCCCACGGAAAACAATACCTCGCCCCCTGGTGGACTCCGTTCCGGATGAGGTAACAAACAAACAATCAAACAAACCCCACGGAAAACAATACCTCGCCCCCTGGTAGACTCCGTCCTGGGCAAGGTAACAAACAAACAAACAATTAAACAAACCCCACGGAAAACAATACCTCGCCCCCTGGTAGACTCCGTCCTGGGCAAGGTAACAAACAAACAAACAATTAAACAAACCCCACGGAAAACAATACCTCGCCCCCGGTAGACTCCGTCCTGGGCAAGGTAACAAACAAACAAACAATTAAACAAACCCCACGGAAAACAATACCTCGCCCCCGGTAGACTCCGTCCTGGGCAAGGTAACAAACAAACAAACAATTAAACAAACCCCACGGAAAACAATACCTCGCCCCCGGTAGACTCCGTCCTGGGCAAGGTAACAAACAAACAAACAATTAAACAAACCCCACGGAAAACAATACCTCGCCCCCTGGTGGACTCCGTCCTGGGCAAGGTAACAAACAAACAAACAAACAAACAATTAAACAAACCCCACGGAAAACAATACCTCGCCCTGGTGGACTCCGTCCTTGGCGAGGCAATAATTTGACAATCTGAGGTCACTAAAAGGCTATAAATGGAGTCCATGGTACAGGATAGTAACTAATTATAACTAGTAATAGTTACTGCTCTGTTGTGATTGAAAACAAAGCAGCTCTAAGGAAACGGCTTACTCTCACCCGGACCCGCCCCTTTTTGAAATATCTACGTCACTCAGGTGTGCCGCTGTTTGAAGTTGGACTTGGAAAGTGAACGGTCTGGAATGTCAACTCTTCACCGCGGCCATTAGGATCTTATCTTGTGGCTCGAGCAGACAGAGGGCAGAAGGCGCAGACCTGATTAGAGCCGCGATGAGTAAAGTCGCCAAGCTGTTTAAGGGAACTTCAGGTTCCAAAGGGAAGCAGCGCTCGCGCGCAGGCCCGTCTCCGCAGGAGGCCATTCACAAGCTGCGCGAGACCGAGGAAATGCTCACCAAGAAGCAGGAGTACCTGGAGAAGAAGATCGAGCAGGAGATCATGATCGCGAAGAAGAACGGCACAAAAAACAAAAGAGGTCAGTTTTAAATTGCTGGTTTAATAGTGTGGACTTCACCAGAGTGCTGAGAGGTCTGAGCTACAGCCCACCTGCCCTGGGAAACCTGCTACACCTGTTTACCACACCTCTCTAAACATTTTTATCATAAAAAAGCCTGAAAAATAAATTAAAAATAATTTTAACATGCCAACTAAAGCTTGAGTTAAGTTTGCTCAAATATAGCTCCAATTAACAGCTCCTCCTAATAAGGACACATTAATAATGACACATTAATAATACATTAATAATAACACATTAATAATGACATGTTTAAAGACTCACATGTTGAAGCTTAGGGCGGCACGGTGGTGTAGTGGTTAGCACTGTCGCCTCACAGCAAGAAGGTCCGGGTTCGAGCCCCGTAGCCGGCGAGGGCCTTTCTGTGCTGAGTTTGCATGTTCTCCCCGTGTCCGCGTGGGTTTCCTCCGGGTGCTCCGGTTTCCCCCACAGTCCAAAGACATGCAGGTTAGGTTAACTGGTGACTCTAAATTGACCGTAGGTGTGAATTTGAGTGTGAATGGTTGTCTGTGTCTATGTGTCAGCCCTGTGATGACCTGGCGACTTGTCCAGGGTGGTATAGGCTCCAGCTTGCCTGCAACCATGCACTGTAAAACAAATTAGTCAAGCCAACTTAAAAATGTAACGCAACCTGCTGCCAAAGGATTTTGAGTAAACTCAACTCCAGGCCAAATAGTTGTGCTGACTTGCTCTTTTAAGTCGACACAGATGAGTATTTTATGTTGACCTTACTTTATTTAGCAAGTTCAGTGCATTCAAATTGTGATTTTGAAATAAATTAAAATAATCATTCCAATTAACTTGGAAAAGCAAGTTGGCACAAAAAAACATTAAGTTATCCTAAACTATTCTTTTTGGGCTTTTTCCACCTTTATTGGATAGGACAGTGTAGAGACAGGAAATGAGCAGGAGAGAGACAGGGAGGGCTCGGGAAACGACCTCAGGTCGGAATCGAACGCAGGTCCCCAGATTTATGGTATGGCGCCTTATCCACCTGAGCCATGATGCCCCAAAATGTTCGTTTAAGTTCACATAGAAGAGTATTGTATGTTGAGTTGATTTGACTTGCCTTTAGAAGTTCAGTCCAACAAATTGTTTAGTTGAAATAAATTGAAATAATAATGCCAATTAACTTAGAAGAGCAAGTTGGCACATCATGGTTCTAAGTTGAGTTTACTCAAAATCCTTTGGCAGCAGGTTGCATTACATTTTTAAGTTGGCTTGACTATTTTTATTTTTTTTTTACAATGATTTAGTGTGCATTACATTTTTTAGTTAACACAAACCTCTCAACACTTAAGTTCGACTTCACTTTGCCTATTATTACACAAACAAATACCGACACACAAGGAGGGAATTCCCTGGCCTCTCTTGAGGAAAGCTTAATCTATACTCTAGGGTGCATCAGTTGCCCCCTAAAAATGAAAAGTTCCTCCGATCATGATGCATTTTTGTTTTTATGTTCCTTTTGGTAAGAAAACACACTGGGTGAAATATTTTGACAAAATTCAAAAGTTTAATGGTGGCACCAGGAGCTTAAAGTTATGGAAAAAGCTGCTATTTTATGACTTTTATGACAAAATTTCAATCACTTTTCATGAAACATTATGGCACCTTATAGAGTATACCAAATGTCTTAGATACACATTTTTAGTACATATTCTAAATATATTATCAAGCACAGTTTGAGTTTTAGCTGTTCATTGAATCATTGTTCAACTACTTTTAAACTATACAAATGTATTATGAATCATATGCTTCTCAATCCCTTGCAAAAGTTCTTAACATGATCTCTGGGTCCCAAGGAATCAATAAATGGAGTCCAACATTGTGATTCAAACCTTACGCAAAAACATAAAATAAGCGTTTTTTGGCAAAAAATGAACCTCATGGTGCCACCATTAGACTTTTGAATTATGGTCAAAAAATTTTACAGGATGTCTTTATTGGTGAAAAGTAACACCCAAACAAAAATGCATCAGATTTTATGAAAGTGAGGGCAACTGATGCACCCTACTATACTCCTATACAACGTCTCGTGTCAGTTTCCACGGACTTCTCACTCCACCCGACCGTTGAAACTTTCGAACTTGTGAAGTGCGCATGCGCAGTGGCATCGGTTAAGGGGCGTCAATCAGCACTTGAATATATAAGTTCACTTAACTTAATTTTCCAATTCCTATGAACTTGTGGCGAAGGAAAGGCGTCTCAACTATTTTTTTTAGTTACTTGAACAATTAGAAGGGAAATTTGTTCATTCAACTTAGAATCCTTTTTTCACTCAACAATTTTGCAAGTTACATTTTTACAGTGTGTAGAACAGGATAAAGTGGCAAGAGATAATGAGATGGGATGAGATGTTGAAGCTTAAAGAGGAAAACTAAACTCAAAGTAGCATTGCTTGCAAATGTCCTATAAGGCTTCACATTAGCTTTAAAAACTTTATTTACCAAAAAAAAAGTTAGCTAGAATATTATAACGTACACTTTCAGTTTGAAAAAAAAAAAAAGTACTATAAAATGCTCCTGTACTCACTGGGATGGTTCCCTCAACTATCCACCTTTTTGTATCATTAGTGTGAAATATATTAATTAGAAAGAATCCAAAGTAAAAAAAAAAAAAGAAATCATTTGAGATGTAAATATCCCAGAAACTACATAGTCGAGGCAAATGAAACTGAACAGGCTTAATGTTGAGCGATATAAGATTTATTCCTCAAAATTTGAATGAGAAATTCAAAGGTATGTGGATTCCATGAACGATTTCACAAATTTTCAATATGTACGCTGCCTCAGACACGGACACACAACGCCTTTTCTTTTCCAGTGAATGGCATTTCCATACCTAAAAAGATAAAACATAAAATTTTGACCTGTTTCCACACATGCTGTTAAAATTTGAGGTCAATTGAACGAGAATTGGCAAAGTTATTAGATTGCGAAGTGAGATCAATTTTTTTTGAAATACCCCATAGATAAACATGTATCTGCAACAATAGGAACTGAGGACAGTTATGACAGACTGTACATTTCAGAACAGAGTTCAGTTTTTACAGCTGAGGCCTGCGATTTGCTGTTAGCACTGAAATATATAGACAATATCAAATAACAGAACTCTTTCATTTTTACACACTGAAGATCGTGCCTTCAGGCACTCATTTTTTTTTGTTTGTTTGTTTTTTTCTTATTATCCTATGATTCGTTAAACTCGAACTTTTACAAAGACAGAAACTGAGCGTTATTTTTTGTTCGGATTCCAGCCCATCTTCTCCTCACTGGTAAAATGCAGCCAAAACAGCCGTCACTAAAGAGGTCACTGAATGTAAAATCCCAGCCTTAGACCTCAGACCTGCGCTGGCATCTTATATTATAAAGAAGTGCGGATTAAGGGATGAATGTCTTGAAAACAAATTGTATGAAATCAACCCTGCCATTAATAAGGCACTTTTATCCTCATTTTGAACCGGACGTGACCAAATGGCGTGTACCAGGCGTTGTATTGGTCATTCAAGACTCACCTATGGTTTTTAATTTTATTAAAAGGTTAAAGTTCATATCACAGCTAAATTCAGGAGCAAGATCAATGTAATTCTCCTATTTTATATTAAACTTTGGTCAAATATCTGTCACATTTTGCATTTTGTGCAATTTTTTTACCTTGCGCAATACCAGAAAAATTCAGTTGAAATCAAGCCATTTGAGAAGAATTGGTCCGCCTCTGAAAAAACTTGCCATTTGGATTTCCTGGGAAACATTGATTTTCATGACATCGCGTGCGGGACGCCTCCGTCTGAATCCTACGTCAGCGCTGGTTTGTTTATGAGAAAACGACCTGGTGGTTTTCTGCAAATTTCTTCAACGTTATCGCGTAATTATTAAAATGGTTAACAGATGTATCGTAGGAGGGTGTAGCAACACCAATCATGATGGGATTAGTACTCATCGTTTCCCACATTGCGCTCAGGTGACAATTCCATATTTCAATGCAAAATCGCTAGCTGCTAAACTTGGTCTACACAGGCTGTGCACTGAAACCGTGCAAGCTCTCGCAGCCTGCTGGCGCTTCCGCAGGTGACGTCACGAATCTGGCTCCAGACTCCCTTGGGATTTTTCCAGACGCGTTTTGTTATTTTATTTTTTTCTGTTGTAGACAGATGGCCTTGTGCAAAATTACCCTTCTGGATGAGTGTGTAAAGGGACATTCTTTCATATTAAAAAAAATAAAATTGGTCCAGGATATGCACTTTAAGAACCACCATCATGCCATTTCTGTCAGATATCTCTGACAGTAGAGCATATTTACTTTGATGTCCTGGTGCCACAAGGGAATGATTATATTCTTAAACTACTTTGGATGATGTTTTGAACAAGCTGCCACGACAAAAAAGTTTAAGAATTTTTACCACGTGCATATCTGAAGCATCTCATCTCATTATCTCTAGCTGCTTTATCCTGTTCTACAGGGTCGCAAGCAAGCTGGAGCCTATCCCAGCTGACTACGGGTGAAAGGTAGGGTACACGCTGGACAAGTCGCCAGGTCATCACAGGGCTGACACATAGACAACCATTCACACCTACGGTCAATTTAGAGTCACCAGTTAACCTAACCTGCATGTCTTTGGACTGTGGGGGGAAACCGGAGCACCCGGAGGAAACCCACGCGGACACGGGGAGAACATGCAAACTCCACACAGAAAGGCCCTCGCCGGCCACGGGGTTCAAGCCCAGACCTTCTTGCTGTGAGGCGACAGTGCTAACCACTACACCACCATGCTGCCCTTTATTCAACTTTATTTGTTTTAATTATTTATTTATGAATAAATTATAATACAATTTTAGGAATGCTCTTGCCATGAAATAGCCTGAGGTGCTGACATGGCATTAAAAAAAAATTAAAAATTTTAAAAAATCAATCAATCACTCACTCATGGGCGGCACGGTGGTGTAGTGGTTAGCGCTGTCGCCTCACAGCAAGAAGGTCCTGGGTTCGAGCCCTGGGGCTGGCGAGGGCCTTTCTGTGCGGAGTTTGCATGTTCTCCCCGTGTCCGCGTGGGTTTCCTCCGGGTGCTCCGGTTTCCCCCACAGTCCAAAGACATGCAGGTTAGGTTAACTGGTGACTCTAAATTGACCGTAGGTGTGAATGTGAGTGTGAATGGTTGTCTGTGTCTATGTGTCAGCCCTGTGATGACCTGGCGACTTGTCCAGGGTGTACCCCGCCTTTCGCCCGTAGTCAGCTGGGATAGGCTCCAGCTCGCCTGCGACCCTGTAGAACAGGATAAAGCGGCTAGAGATAATGAGATGAGATGAATCACTCACTCATCCCCTTTAATTAGAAAGATGCCACATTTCCTGGTAAAAGGTGTATATTAAAGGTATAAAAGATGTACCCTTGATGGTATCATGCCAATGTCAAGAAAAAGTACAGTTTATTCAAAATAAAACCGATTTTTTTTTATTTACTAAAATGTCATAAAATATTCTTTCATTTAAATATGAAAATGAAATGTTTTTCTGTTTAAAACGTTGGCTGTATCTAAACATTCTGTTTAAGTTAATTGAGCCCATTCGCTCTGTAATTTGAATCTTTGTTTTGAGTAGCAGTGAGACAGAGGTGTGAGTGTAACACCCTGCCATGACACAATTCTCTTCTGTGCCTCACGAGATACACACCTTCAGTTGCACCCAAAACATCTTGCTGGTCCAGAGTCTTTTCATTTTCCAACCTTTGTCACACCTTACTTTGTTTCTCTCTCATGGTGTAGTTTCAGCATTTGTTTAGCACATGTGGATTTAATGCTGAGAAAGTATCTTTTGTTTTGTGGGTGGTAAAAGAGACATATCTTTAGTTTTATACCATCTATCGTTTTGGAAATGTGGAAGAGTAAGTGCCTTTATTTGTCTTAAAATATGAAATACATACCTCGATTTTCAAGCAGCCTAGCCTTCGAAAGATGTCTCCTTGTTCGTGTTAAAATCTGTTGAAAATGCATCTTCAGAAATGTAGATTCTTGAACGGGGGTATTTTATTGTTGGTGTACCAAGATGTTCTCGTCTATAGTTGCTACCAAACACCAAAATGTGAAGCGTTCTGCAACTGAAAATTGAGTAGTGGACTAGGACCTCTTTGAGAGTTGTGACCTACTGAGTTCTGATTGTAATCTGAGACTCTTTACATTCAGCAAAATCCTGAAAAGTTTTTTTTTCTTTTTTTTAAGCTGTTCCTATTGAATTCCCAGTTTACAAGATAGGTGCTTACCTGCTTCCTATAGAACTGCAACATGACGATTGAAATGTTTGGAGGAGGAAACCTGCCCACTTCTGTAGCTTATTAAAACAATATAAATTTTCTATTTTCATCTCTTTGTTCGTTATAAAGTAAGGTAACCAATTTTTTTTAATTTTGCATGTTTCTAGTGGTGTGCCTATTTTTGTTTTGTGACATCATCACTAATGCTAGTTTAATGCCACAGTTATTTCCTTTTCATAGTGTACCATCACACCAGTATGTCATCCCTCCTTTAGTTGGAGCGATGCTATTTAGTCACGTGAAATGGCCAGAGGGATGGGCTTTGATAAATTTACTTTTATATTCACTGTGTTTTCTGACTTCAAAGCTTTCCAGAGTAAAATTTATCATTTTTGCAGTGATTGATTGATATATATACATTTTTCTATTTAGCTTTTTTAAAATTATTATTGTCGTTGTTGCTGCTGCCAAGCTGCACTTCAGGCTCTGAAGAGGAAGAAGCGTCTGGAGCAGCAGCTGACTCAGATTGATGGGACGTTATCCACCATCGAGTTTCAGCGGGAGGCGCTAGAGAATGCCAACACAAATACGGAGGTCCTGAAAAACATGAGCATGGCTGCCAAAGCTATCAAAGGAGTCCATGAGAAGATGTAAGAAACTTTCAAACATAGTGACAGAACATAAACATTGTGTGTGTGTGTATATATATATATATATATATATATATATATATATATATTACACACACACAGGGGGCTGCAAAAGTAGGTATACAGTTATGAAAAATGAAACATTCGCACAAAACGTTATTTTATTGATTGTACAAACATATCAAAAATAACATATCAATAATAAACATATTAATCCCTCAAATGTTCAGACTGTTTGCCCCCGGCGTTCACACACTTCACTAGTCGAGTGTGGACACCCATGCACACTCTGGCACAAAGGTCTTTATCAGCATTGATTTCCTGGCAAGCCTCCCATATGAACTGAATCATGGCATCAACAGAACGTGGCTTGTGTGCGAAAACCCTGTCTTTTACACATCCCCAGAAAAAGAAGTCCATAGGGGTGAGATCCGGCAAACATGGTGGCCAGTCAACGGCTCCCCGACATCCAATCCACCTGTTGGGAAATTCTTTGTCAAGTAGCGCACAAACATTGAGTGCGAAGTACAGTAGTGCCCCATCCTGCTGAAAGTAGAAGTCATCCTGCTGCTATTGTTCGTGTATAAGCTTTACTGTATACCTATTTTTGCAGCCCCCTGTGTATGTATGTATGTATGTATGTACGTATGTGTGTGTGTAAATCTGAAGTAAACTGCTAAACCTTATTATTACTTTTTTACCTAGTGCTTTTAATGCATAATCTATTGATTGCAAAATGCATGCAAGTTGCAAGAAGCTATATGTGTTTATTCGTATACAAGTCTATTTTTCTACTAGAGATGGGTGAGAAATTAAAGGAAAAAAAAACAATATAAACTGTCTTCATAAGGTGTTGGACCATCACAGCTGCCAGATCAGCTTCAGTGTATCTTACAAGTCCCAGGATCTGTCCTAGGAGATGAACACCTTTTTTTTTTCCAAAAGCTATTCTCTCAGTTGGTGTTTTGCTCATGATCGTAGAGAGAGCTGTCTAACACTCCAAAATCATCCATGGATGTTGAAGTGTGGAGGCTATAGCACATGATTTATCATTTTCATCCTCAAGCCATTCAATGAACCCGTGTACGTTGTGGAAGAGGGCGGAGTCACCCTGACAGAGGCCACTCCCATCAGGAGTGAGAGAAATGTTTCATTGTTGGATAAAGGAGGGCCTTTCTGTGTGGAGTTTGCATGTTCTCCCCGTGTCCGCGTGGGTTTCCTCCGGGTGCTCCGGTTTCCCCTACAGTCCAAAGACATGCAGGTTAGGTTAATTGGTGACTCTAAATTGACCGTAGGTGTGAATGTGAGTGTGAATGGTTGTCTGTGTCTATGTGTCAGCCCTGTGATGACCTGGCGACTTGTCCAGGGTGCACCCCGCCTTTCGCCCATAGTCAGCTGGGATAGGCTCCATCTTGCCTGCGACCCTGTAGAACAGGATAAAGCGGCTAGAGATAATGAGATGAGATGAGATTGTATTCCTGGGTGTTGTGAGCATTGGATGTGGGGGAACACCATTTCGCCACTTCTTCAAGCATGACTAAAACTGCATTATTTCCAATGGTAGCAAGAAGTGCACACATCAAGCAAACCTCTCCGGTAATATCTTCTTTGTCATAAAAAGGCGAATTTCCTCCAAAAAAAAGATGTTACAGGATCATTATCAAGCTATGACACTCTCCGAATCCACATATGCATTAAAAAAAAATACAAATATCCGAAAACTAACAACAATGGGCTCATTCTCACTCCTCATTAATCTGAAAGTGTGGCGAAAATGGCAAGTCACCAGAAAAAAAAATGTTATTTACCAGCTGCGAGGTCCGTATGGTGAAATACCGTGACCGAGGTCTTGAAAGTACTGACCAAGGCCCTCTGGGCCGAGGTCAGTATTCAAGGCCGAGGTCATGGTATTTCACCATATGGACCGGCCTTAAGCTGGTAAATAATATATTTATTTTTTTTCTTTACCAAATTCTAACAGAAAACGAGAGCGCCCGAAAGGGAAAACCGAGCCGAGCCGCCATTTTGAATCCTCATTCACGGCCGTCATGCAAATTGCTTCCTCCTCGGTATACAAGTGCACTTCCATGGCAGGAAAAAAACTACATTTTGCCGCCTGTGTAGTCCCCTACTTATACAAAATTGAGTCATTCAGGATTCAGCCAGGTTTTTGCTCGGTGTTAGCAACAGTTACAGGTTTTTAGCTTTCTCCTGAAATGTTTTATTTTATTTCTTCTTCCTCAGGGTAGTAAAACTCGCTTTCGCTGTGAAGACTGTCGTTATCGCTATCCATGCTGTAAAATTAATGCTATTCTCCTGAGAAATGCGAAAATAAATGTTGACAAAAATTGCTACTATGTTTGTTGTTGTTGTTGTGAATGAGCGAGTCGCCAGAGGTCCGTATCTGGGGTTCGTAACTGGGATCCGTATCGTAGGATACGGACCCGCTCGCCAGCCAATCAGAGCGCAGGATTTGATGGAAACCAGACCGTGAAAAAAATAAAGTTTTTTTATTTTTGTAAAGATAACCAGAATCAAGTTTATTGCCAAGTACGTTCTCACATACTATAAACATAGAGAAGAATCTGAAATATACAAATTTGAAAAGTGGACATATTTAAGGGGTATGTGCATGAGCTGTTGAAGTCCAAGCTGTACGGTATGTCCAGAATAGGTCACATGATGATAATGAAGATGGAGAAGAGACATAAGAGTACGTGAAAGGAAGCTGAGTATTGATGAGGCCAGCTGCAGTGGGGAAAAAGCTGGCCTTATGGTGTGAGGTTTTGGTTCTAATGGACCACAACCTCCTACCAGAGGGGAGTGGTTTGAAAAGTTTGCGTCTAGGGTGAGAGGGTTCGGCCACAATCCTTTCTGCTCTCCTCAGGGTCCTGGACTTGTACAGGTCCTGAAGAGACAGAAGGTTGCAGCCAATCGTCTTCGAATGATGCACTGCAGTCTGCCGTTGTCCCTGACAGTGGCAGCAGCATACCAGACGGTGATGGACGAGGTGAGGATGGACTCCATGATAGTGATGTAAAAGTGCACCATCATTGTCTTTGGCAGATTGAACTTCTTCAACTGCCGCAGCAAGTACAACCTCTGCTGTGCTTTCTTGGTGAGAGAGCAGATATTCGTCTCCCACTTAAGGTCCTCAGTGATTGTAGTGCCCAGGAAGCGGAAATACTCCACAGAGGTTACTGAGGAATCAAACAGGGTGATGGGGAAGGGTGTGGCAGAGCTCCTCCTAACGTCTACAGTCATCTCCACTGTCTTTAGAGCATTGAACTCTAAGTTGCTCTGCCTGCACCAGGACACCAGATGGTTAATCTCCCACCTGTAGGCAGACTCAGCCTCATCAGAGATGAGCCCAATGGGGGTGTCGTGGCTCAGGTGGATAAGGCGCCATACCATAAATCCGGGGACCCGGGTTCGATTCCGACCCGAGGTCATTTCCCGATCCCTCCCTGTCCCTCTCTCTCTCTCCCACTCATTTCCTGTCTCTACACTGTCCTATCCAATAAAGGTGAAAAAGCCCCAAAAAAATCTTTAAAAAAAGAAGAGATGAGTCTAATGACGGTGGTGTCGTCTGCGAACTTTAGGAGCTTGACAGACTGATGATTAGAGGTGCAGTTGTTGGTATACAGGGAGAAATGTAGAGGAGAAAGGATGCAGTCTTGATGGGGATCCGGTGCTGATGGTTCAGGAGTCAGAAACGTGTTTCAATGACGACAAAGCCGAAAAAGAAAAACAGCATCGGTTCTTCAGCTTTCTGAGCAAACAGCTAGCACCAGTGTTCCCCCTACCTCCTCTGCTAAGATTGCTAACTCTAACAAAGGTATGGTGGGATGCTCAGCTACTGTGGCAATTCCATCCATCCATCCATTATCTGTAGCCGCTTATCCTGTTCTACAGGGTCGCAGGGAAGCTGGAGCCTATCCCAGCTGACTATGGGCGAGAGGCAGGGTAACTGTTGCAATTCCTCTGACTATATTTTTGAGCAGGAAGTCCTGCAGTCAAAATTAAAAGTGAGTAACACTGGTGATTGTTATCAAGGCAGCACCACTTGCTGTGCTTGGTATGTTTTAGGGATTATGATCTAAACTTCAAACCTTGCAATATATGTAATCAAAATGACCGGTAGTGGTTATGTTTTTTTTTTTCCTGTGCTGTCATCAGTCAGAATCCCTGGAATTCTGCAAAACAAGCCAACAATTCCAACTTTTCTGGGAACACCCTGAACTGCGAGAGGAAATCCTAATCACGGCTAGCAGAGCCAGCATGGAGGCCACAAATCACGGAGATAGCCCCATACCTACTGATCGCATTACAGTGACCTAATATAAGTGATATTAAATAATAAGCAATGGCAATGATATGACGCCCCCCTGCAACTTGGCTACTTGACTGTCGGCCTGTGCGTTTGGTATGAATTAGTTCACACATTCTGTGTATCTGCTATGACTTGGCATGGTGTGTGTGCTTGAGTGCCGCACACATTATCAACACAATGTTGTTGATAATGTTTGTTTTTGTAATGCATTAGCTAAAGTAAGCAGAAGTAGTTTCTGTATCTGCCCATTATTTTAAGTCTACTTTTGCTTATGCTGTTACGGTTTGGTTCAAAACCATGTAAAAAACACAAGACGCAGGGATATGTCGTCTTGGGGAAATAGCAAATTTATTTTAACCAACAAATACACGTTAATCACGGAAAAGGACAAAATAACGCTTTGGAGTGTGAAAGTGGGCGGCACGGTGGTGTAGTGGTTAGCGCTGTCGCCTCACAGCAAGAAGGTCCTGGGTTCGAGCCCCGGGGCCGGCGAGGGCCTTTCTGTGTGGAGTTTGCATGTTCTCCCCGTGTCCGCGTGGGTTTCCTCCGGGTGCTCCGGTTTCCCCCACAGTCCAAAGACATGCAGGTTAGGTTAACTGGTGACTCTAAATTGAGCGTAGGTGTGAGTGTGAATGGTTGTCTGTGTCTATGTGTCAGCCCTGTGATGACCTGGCGACTTGTCCAGGGTGTACCCCGCCTTTCGCCCGTAGTCAGCTGGGATAGGCTCCAGCTTGCCTGCGACCCTGTAGAAGGATAAAGCGGCTAGAGATAATGAGATGAGATGAGTGTGAAAGTCAATATAGAGAAATGCCTGCATGGATGAATGGACTGTGTAGTGTTGCATGTCGCATGAGACGAAACAATAAAATGCTCTGCCAGAGAGATGAGCTCCCCAGACCGAGGAAGGGCGGGATTTTATCACGAGGAAACACCGGCCCAGGTGTCTCCAATCATGCTGACAGTTTGCAGCACCGCCCACTGAAACACAAAACAAACAAACCACAGGAGCAGGCGGGGCCAGCGGGCCATCACAGCAAAGTTCGTGGCATTATTTGTGACGACGTCATTAAAACAGCTTTCCCCGACTTAAAAAACAAAACAAAAACAACCCTACACCACTAATTGCCATGCATAGCACTGTAAGTACAATCGGATTTTTTGGGTTCATATTGTGCAGTCCTACATGTAAATGCGTTTACCACTGTGAACTATGAAAATGTTGCTATAAGGAAATTGTCCCAGAGTCAGGTCATTCACTTCGAGCCTTTTTCTGTGTTTTTCAGAGATATGGATAATATCGACTCTCTCATGGAGGACATCACAGAGCAGCAGCAGATCGCTCAGGAAATCAGCGATGCTATTTCCCAGCCTTTCGGTGATCAGTTTGATGAGGTACCACCATGAATGAAACAGTCATGAAATGTGTTGCTCCTAATCTCAGTGGCTTACTGATGTAATGGTTTATTGATGTATGATATTCAAGTCAATTTTTCTTCGCATCCCGCTCTATTCCTGCATAGAGGAACAGAATATAGGTACCATGGTGCGATGTAGAACAGAATACAAGACAAAGGCATAATGGTGTCAAAATTATAGTATTGCAGTGTGCAAAAAACCAACAGGACAAGACTTAAAATACATTTAGGAATCCACATAACATTTGCTGTTAACAAGCAAAGTGTCTGAATGTGGTTTATTTCTGAATTTTGTGGGAACGAGCACAACAGCCCGATCAGTGATTAGAAGAAAAATATAGATGTAAAATACAGTCATGAGTATAGACTAGGTGGATTATGTCGTTCTTTTTCCTCAAAATGCCTTTGGAGGAGAAGCTAAAAGTAGATAACCATATTATCTCATCAAATTACACAAAAGGATAGGCTACGAGCTGGAGGTTTAGCTTTTTTTGTTTGGTTTGTCTGTTTGCTTGTTTGTCGGCGCTTGAATGAAATCGTTACCACTTTTCTGTTTACCATTTATGACATTCGGGGCATGAATCCAACAGAGCAGTAGAGATTTTAAACACCTAAAAAATGCCTGTTCATTATTTCTTGTCATATAATGCATTGCTCAACCCTCATAATTTTATTGTTGAGGTATCGATATATTTTAGCTGTCTTATCGAATATCATAACCTGCCATTACGGGTACAGTCTGTTACTGCAGGGGGCAAGGAATATTATTTCATAGAAATACAGAGGGGGCGGCACGGTGGTGTAGTGGTTAGCGCTGTCGCCTCACAGCAAGAAGGTCCTGGGTTCGAGCCCTGGGGCCGGCGAGGGCCTTTCTGTGTGGAGTTTGCATGTTCTCCCCGTGTCCGCGTGGGTTTCCTCCGGGTGTTCCGGTTTCCCCCACAGTCCAAAGACATGCAGGTTAGGTTAACTGGTGACTCTAAATTGACCGTAGGTGTGAATGTGAGTGTGAATGGTTGTCTGTGTCTATGTGTCAGCCCTGTGATGACCTGGCGACTTGTCCAGGGTGTACCCCGCCTTTCGCCCATAGTCAGCTGGGATAGGCTCCAGCTTGCCTGCGACCCTGTAGAAGGATAAAGCGGCTAGAGATAATGAGATGAGATGAGATGAGAAATACAGAGGTGATTTATAGGAAATCGCGTGCGCTGATTGGTCAAGAAATGCGGACAATTTCTCGATAATCACCTCAAGCGGCTCGGCAAAATGGCGGGCAGTCGCTTTGGCACCGTAAGTGAGGAAGAATTACAAATGATGAAAGAAAATGCTGTTCCTGAAAACACTAAGGATGTCATGAAGTTTGGTCGAAAACTATTCAAAGAGAAGGTGGAATTGTGATTTTTTTTTTTTATCGATTTCAAAACAAAGTATTTTATGTGAGTCGGTATAAATAAGTGACACAAGAATGCGCTGCGTCGTGAATACGTGTGCACGCCGCTTCTGAAGGTTGAAATAAATGATTTTTTAATACGATTTTTTAAAATAATCACCTGTGTATTTATACTAAAACAATTATTATCTGCCTCAGACTCAGTGAATATCGGTGAATAATAACCTCGACTTTGTCTTGGTTATTATTCAGCAATATTCACTTTGCCTTCGGCAAATAATTGTTAAATGTTTTAAATGTCAGAGTGTAGCTTTATTTTACTTCAGAAGAAAAAATATACAGTTATACATAAGAAAGAGATGAAATTGTGAGTTTATTTCTTCAAGTTTGTGGATTGGTTTGAATAATTTTTGCTTTTTCATTTCGCCTGTCTGTCTGTCTGTCTGTCTTTAGGATGACTTGTTGGCCGAGCTGGCAGAGCTGGAGCAGGAAGACCTAGAGGAAAGTATGAAAAATATGGGCGGGCTACCCAGTGTACCAACATCCAAACTGCCCAGCACAAGACCTAGTCATCGTACAAGTATGCACCTCTGTTCTTTACTTGATCATGGTGAACGCATTGCTGAGAGCATTACCAATGGAATTTTTTTTTTTTTAATTCAACAGCAACAAAGAAAAGAGTGGAGGATGAAGATGACATGAAGATGTTGGCAGCCTGGGCTTCTTAGTTATCACAAAACATACACATATACCACAGACACCAGGTTTTATGAAAAGGCAAATAGCTTAAGGTTAAAGGATATAACCATATTCTAGCATTTTAGACAACACAAATTGTCTATTGTAAAATTGAAGTATCAGCTGAATGAAGGATTGTAGAGAGTAGCTTCTAAATAGCATATGAATGAAGGAATGATGGGCAGAGGTACCATAAAGAGGGGTCCAATGCACCTCTGAAGTGATCGGGAGTGAAAAATCCTTACTGGCACATCTGGTGATGGGCTATAAATCATAGACATGTAAATATAATGAGACACTAAAATCGGTGTGAAAATCATTTTTTATTATTTTATTTTGATCAGATTATTATCTTGATTATTTTAATAAAGCCCAGTTAAAACTCATTTCAAATAGTGTCTCTTCTTTGCCTGTCAGTTACTGAGCAGGAGTACCATATGAGCACCATATATGGACATTTAAAGGGCTGATGACACGAACATGACTCTAAGCAATTTCTTAAATAAACTATACTATGGCAAACATGTTAGATTTCCGTTATAATTACGTGAAAAGAAGCTGTTGTTACGCAAATATCCAACTTTTAATTGCACAGCGCAAGAAAACTGGGTCCGTGGCTCGCGGCCATGTTGTGACGTCAGCGGAAGAACATGCTGCGGTTCACTGGCTGTTCTACCCTGGTTCTACTCAATGGAAATGGCGCATGAAAACGCCGGTGAACTCTCTAGTGCTAGCTCTTCCTCTTCTGGGAGTCTAGAATTGTGTTGATCTCTTCCAAATAGAATCTATGATAGCCTACCCTCTTTACCCTTTGCCTCTCGTTGCTAGGCGGCAGTTACATGAAAGCCGCAAGCTTTCACAAGCAAATACATGACTAATATCACGCCGACTTTATGATTACATTTATGATTATCATGTAGAATCTATAGCTCTACGTACCTTTATCTTATGTCGTTTCACAACACATGTTCTGACAGGAGGACTGTCTTTGGATCCGGCATAGCTACTAGTAGACCCCCTCCGGAATACTGGCAGTGTTGCCAGATTGGGAGGAATCCCGCCCATTTGGGCGGTTTCAAGTGCATTTTGGTGGGTTTTGAACATATTTTGGGCTGGAAAACTTCAGCAGTATCTGGCAACAGATACTGCTGACGTTTTCCAGCCCAAAATATGTTTAAAACCCACCAAAATGCACTTGAAACCGCTCAACTGGGCGGGAAACCTCCCAATCTGGCAACACTGTGTAGGCACTGCTGATGGCAGCACTGCTGATGGCAGTAATACACGTTTGTGCTGAACTGAACACCCAAGAGATTCTTTTAAGCTGGGAAGGGTGTCAAAACAATCCAAATCGAAGTGTTCAGAGCACAGGACGGATGTTGGTGAGGGCTCCCACTTGTCACGAGTGCGCCTGACTTGCTTCACCCACTTCGCATGCAGCTCGGGATCTCTGGGAAACTTGAATAAACTTACCCCATCCTTGTAGGTTTTGGAGCAAAAGCCGGCAACACAACGCGAAGGCATAATAACTATATATTATATATATATATATATATATATATATATATATATATATATATATATATATATATACATACAACCCCGATTCCAAAAAAGTTGGGACAAAGTACAAATTGTGAATAAAAACAGAATGCAATAATTTACAAATCTCAAAAACTGATATTGTATTCACAATAGAACATAGACAACATATCAAATGTAGAAAGTGAGACATTTTGAAATTTCATGCCAAATATTGGCTCATTTGAAATTTCATGACAGCAACACATCTCAAAAAAGTTGGGACAGGGGCAATAAGAGGCTGGAAAAGTTAAAGGTACAAAAAAGGAACAGCTGGAGGACCAAATTGCAACTCATTAGGTCAATTGGCAATAGATCATTAACATGACTGGGTATAAAAAGAGCATCTTGGAGTGGCAGCGGCTCTCAGAAGTAAAGATGGGAAGAGGATCACCAATCCCCCTAATTCTGCGCCGACAAATAGTGGAGCAATATCAGAAAGGAGTTCGACAGTGTAAAATTGCAAAGAGTTTGAACATATCATCATCTACAGTGCATAATATCATCAAAAGATTCAGAGAATCTGGAAGAATCTCTGTGCGTAAGGGTCAAGGCCGGAAAACCATACTGGGTGCCCGTGATCTTCGGGCCCTTAGACGGCACTGCATCACATACAGGCATGCTTCTGTATTGGAAATCACAAAATGGGCTCAGGAATATTTCCAGAGAACATTATCTGTGAACACAATTCACCGTGCCATCCGCCGTTGCCAGCTAAAACTCTATAGTTCAAAGAAGAAGCCATATCTACACATGACCCAGAAGCGCAGACGTCTTCTCTGGGCCAAGGCTCATTTAAAATGGACTGTGGCAAAGTGGAAAACTGTTCTGTGGTCAGACGAATCAAAATTTGAAGTTCTTTATGGAAATCAGGGACGCCGTGTCATTCGGACTAAAGAAGAGAAGGACGACCCAAGTTGTTATCAGCGCTCAGTTCAGAAGCCTGCATCTCTGATGGTATGGGGTTGCATTAGTACGTGTGGCGTGGGCAGCTTACACATCTGGAAAGACACCATCAATGCTGAAAGGTATATCCAGGTTCTAGAGCAACATATGCTCCCATCCAGACGATGTCTCTTTCAGGGAAGACCTTGCATTTTCCAACATGACAATGCCAAACCACATACTGCATCAATTACAGCATCATGGCTGCGTAGAAGAAGGGTCCGGGTACTGAACTGGCCAGCCTGCAGTCCAGATCTTTCACCCATAGAAAACATTTGGCGCATCATAAAACGGAAGATACGACAAAAAAGACCTAAGACAGTTGAGCAACTAGAATCCTACATTCGACAAGAATGGGTTAACATTCCTATCCCTAAACTTGAGCAACTTGTCTCCTCAGTCCCCAGACGTTTACAGACTGTTGTAAAGAGAAAAGGGGATGTCTCACAGTGGTAAATGTGGCCTTGTCCCAACTTTTTTGAGATGTGTTGCTGTCATGAAATTTAAAAATCACCTAATTTTTCTCTTTAAATGATACATTTTCTCAGTTTAAACATTTGATATGCCATCTATATTCTATTCTGAATAAAATATGGAATTTTGAAACTTCCACATCATTGCATTCCGTTTTTATTTACAATTTGTACTTTGTCCCAACTTTTTTGGAATCGGGGTTGTGTGTATATATATATATATATATATATATATATATATATATATATATATATATAATGTATAATAATAATACTAATAATGACAAACTGAACACCTGTCGCATCAACAACAAACTGGTAAGTTAGGAGTAAGGTTCTTTCGCTGACGTCATATAGCTCCTCCTCCTCTTTCGTCTCCTGGGTGCTGCAGCCCTGTCAAATTTGCCCAAATAGCCGCGTTTTTTATCATAACTTGTAAAATAGGCTCCTTCGTGAATTAATATATGGATCATCGGGAATTACTTTTTATGTTATAAAACATCGCCAAAGATGTCAAAAACGTGTCATCAGCACTTTAACTCATCAGCACTGTTGAAATCAACTTGATTTGAAGTGATTTTGAACATGCATTCCTGGCCTCTCACTGGGTGTTGTAACAATTCATTCATAATCATGGATTGTAAATGGAGTCTACAGATTGCCCACTTTATGATGCATCTACAGTTGTGATTGAAAGTTTGTGAACCCTTTAGAATGTTCTATATTTCTGCATAAATATGACCTAAAACATCATCAGATTTTCACACAAGTCCTAAAAGTAGATAAAGAGAACCCAGTTAAACAAATGAGACAAAAATATTATACTTGGTCATTTATTTATTGAGGAAAATGATCCAATATTACATATCTGTGAGTGGCAAAAGTATGTGAACCTTTGCTTTTAGTATCTGGTGTGACCCCCTTGTGCAGCAATAATTGCAACTAAACATTTCCGGTAACCGTTGATCAGTCCTGCACACTGGCTTGGAGGAATTTTAGCCCATTCCTCCGTACAGAACAGCTTCAACTCTGGGATGTTGGTGGGTTTCCTCACATGAACTGCTCGCTTCAGGTCCTTCCACAACATTTCCATTGGATTAAGGTCAGGACTTTGACTTGGCCATTCCAAAACATTAACTTTATTCTTCTTTAACCATTCTTTGGTAGAACGACTTGTGTGCTTAGGGTCGTTGTCTTACTGCATGACCCACCTTCTCTTTTTGGAGAGCATTGGCTTTCTCCTTGCAACCCTGCCATGCACACCATTGCTGTTCTGTGTTCTCCTGATGATGGACTCATGAACATTAGCCAATGTAAGAGAGGCCTTCAGTTGCTTAGAAGTTACCCTGGGGTCCTTTGTGACCTCGCTGACTATTACACGCCTTGCTCTTGGAGTGATCTTTGTTGGCCGACCACTCCTGGGGAGGGTAACAATAGTCTTGAATTTCCTCCATTTGTACACAATCTGTCTGACTGTGGATTGGTGGAGTCCAAACTCTTTAGAGATGGTTTTGTAACCTTTTCCAGCCTGATGAGCATCAATAACACTTTTTGTGAGGTCCTCAGAAATCTCCTTTGTTCGTGCCATGATGCACTTCCACAAACATGTGTTGTGAAGATCAGATTTTGATACGGTAAATCCCTGTTCTTTAAATAAAACAGGGTGCCCACTCACACCTGATTGTCATCCCATTGATTGAAAACACCTGACTCTAATTTCACCTTCAAATTAACTGCTAATCCTAGAGGTTCACATACTTTTGCCACTCACAGATATGCAATATTGGATCATTTTCCTCAATAAATAAATGACCAAGTATAATATTTTTGTCTCATTTGTTTAACTGGGTTCTCTTTATCTACTTTTAGGACTTGTGTGAAAATCTGATGATGTTTTAGGTCATATATGCAGAAATATAGAAAATTCTAAAGGGTTCACAAACTTTCAAGCACCACTGTAAATGGAATTTTTTGAAATCAGAATAAATTCATACAGACTGGTGAAAATCTTTCCATATAAGCCAGGGATACATCTAACATAAGATTACACCATGGGCAAGAAATCGGACAGCATTTGTGAAAAATGAAACTTGATTTGCTCTTGCTTCCATCCATCCATCTTCTACCGCTTATCCGGGTCGCGGGGGTAGCTACCTAAGCAGAGCAGCCCAGACTTCCTTTTCCCCAGCCACCTCCACCAGCTCTTCCGGGGGAATACCGAGGCGTTCCCAGGCCAGCCGAGAGATGTAATCTCTCCAGCGTGTCCTGGGTCTGCCCTGGGGTCTCCTCCCGGTGGGGTATGCCCAGAAAACCTCCCTTGGGAGGCATCCAGAGGACATCCTAACAAGGTGCCCGAATTGTTTTGGATAGATTGAAAGATTGCTCTTACTTTTTCCTGTGAAATAGGAATAGAGCTTATTGTTTCAGGGATGCAGTGACCCAGTTTGGTTCCTGTTGTTCACCATGAATGTCAACATGGGGATGAATAAAGCAGGCTAACATGAAGATTAAAACAAGTCCTGACCTCAACTCCATCAAAAGTATGTGACTGTGCTTAAAAATCAGGTCTGTGCAAAGAAACACACACATTTAATTGCTCTAACAATTCTGCCAAGAAAAGTGATCAAATATCCAACCAGAATTCTGATAAAACCTTGTTGATGGCTACCAAAAGTGTCTGGTCAAGGGGAAACTTGAAGGGACATTGTCATTATGACATAAAAAAATTTAGATTGATAGACCATGATGTTGAATAAAGATCAGAATCAAACTCCATAGTGGTCACATGACAAGTGAACAAGAGACTCATACCCAAAAGACCTGTTCGTGAATGAAGCTGAGCCTGAGTGGCGCACGTGCATGACCCAGGGAAAAATTGAATGACTTGTTCACAAATGACACATCACTACCCCGCCCTGCTAACATTATGGTTATTGTTGGCTTCATGTACTTCCAGAAAAAGAAAGGAGGGCTCTTACACTGCTTCAAAGAGACCAGAACATCATCATCCTTCCTGCTGACAAAGGGAGATGCACAGTGTTGCTAAACACAGCGGACTACCACTCCAGGATGACCAGTCTCCTCAGCGACACTACCACCGATGGAACCTTGAGGCTGGACCTCATAAGTTGTTACAAAAAGAAAGTTGTTAGCTGCCTGCAACAACTAGAAAAGGACCAAGCCATCAACCGATCTCTGTACTACAGATTGTATCCTGGGGAAGACGTTCCTCTCATATACGGACTTCCCAAGATTCACAAGGAAGGAGCTCCACTCAGACCTATCATCAGCAGTATAAACTCTGTTATTTACAACATGGCCAAACACCTGGCCGCCATCCTGGCTCCTCTCATTGGGAATATGCCACATCACGTCAAAAACTCCCAAGGTTTTGCTACTAAAGTTGCAGACCTCAAACTAGACGCAGATGAAACCATGGTTTCCTATGACCTCACTTCTCTGTTCACCTGCATTCCCACCACAGAAGCAGTTGAATCTGTTAGGAAACGACTCCTTCGAGACAGCACCTTATTGGATAAAACGAACCTCACCACGGACCAGGTTTGCACCCTGCTTGACCTCTGCCTGACTACCACTTATTTCCAGTTTAATGAAAGTTTCTACAGACAGAAGCATGGATGTGCCATGGGCTCACCGGTATCCCCTATTGTGGCCAATCTTTACATGGAGGAAGTGGAACATAAAGCTTTGACCACTTTTTCAGAAGTTGCTCCCAGCCACTGGTTCAGATATGTGGATGACACCTGGGTTAAAATCAAAACCCATGAGGTGGAAGCCTTCTCTAAGCACATCAATGCAGTGGATATTAACATCAACTTCACTCGGGAGGACGTCAGTGGGAATAATCTAGCCTTCTTGGATTGTGATGTACACATTAGACAAGACAGAAGCCTGAGCATCGAGGTCTACCGGAAACCCACCCACACAGACCAGTACCTACTCTTTGACTCTCACCACCCACTGGAACACAAATTGGGGGTCATTAGGACCTTGCAACACAGGGCTCAGAATATCCCTACAACGATAGAGGGAAAAGAGAAGGAGCAGAATCACATCAAGAAAGCACTTCAGAACTGTGGGTATCCCAACTGGTCTTTCCTCAAGAGCAGAAAAAGGAACAGAATGGACAAGGAGGATAACAGGAACAAATGCAAGAACATTGTCATTCCCTACATTTCTGGTCTATCTGAGAAATTCAGGAGGATCTTCTACAAACACAACATTCCAGTACATTTCAGACCCAGTAACACTCTGAAGCAGAAACTGGTCCACCCTAAGGACAGAATACCCAGACACAAACAGGACAACGTAGTGTATGCCATTCAGTGCAGTGAGGAATGCATGGACTCATATATTGGGGAGACAAAGCAACCGCTTCACAGGCGCATGGCTCAACACAGGAGAGCCAGTTCCTCAGGCCAGGACTCTGCTGTCTACCTTCATCTTAACAACAAAGGACACTCATTTCAGGATTGCAACGTACGCATTTTAGCCAGAGAGGATCGTTGGTATGAGCGAGGAGTTAAAGAAGCCATTTTTGTCAACCTGGAACGGCCATCACTGAACAGAGGTGGGGGTCTAAGACATCATTTATCAGCCACCTACAATGCAGTCCTTGGAACACTTCCCAGACAACTGAATGCACACCAAAACCCAGCTGTTTTCAGTGACTCACAGGAGGACAGAGAGAATCAGCATTCCATTGATTACCATAACGGGCAATCCATTGATCACCCTAACGACTCTCGAGGCCGTTCACATCCAGCCCCCAGTTGACCCACACCAACAGGATGACTCAATGACACCTTAGATGAGCTTTTCATCCATGAGAGGATAAATACCTGATGCTCCCTACCAGTCAAACAGAACTGAAGAAGCCTTTCAGATGAGAGGTGAAGCGTCTTCAAGAATCTTCAAGCAAGTCCAGTTGCTCTCTTTTACCACCCACAGTTTACCATGACCTGGATGAATGAGAATCTTCACAGACAAATATCCAGAAACACTGCCACGTTCTCTGGGCCCGAGCTCTCTTACAATGGACTGAGGTGAAGTGGGAAAACTGTCCCGAGGTCTGACGAATCAAAAGTAGAAATTCTTTTTAGAATTCATGGACACCACATCCTGCAGGCTAAAGAGGAGACGGACCATCCGGCTTGTTATCAGTGCACAGTTCAAAAGCCAGCATCTGTGATGGTATAAGGGTGCATTAGTCCACACGACATGGGTAGCTTGTACATCTGGGAAGGCGCCATTAATGCTGAATGATTTTTATATGTTTCAGAAACAAAATCTTTTTCAGGGAAGGCCTTCCTTCTTTCAGCAAGACGATGCCAAACCACTTTCTACACATATTCAAATTGCATGGCTCTGTCGTAAAAGAGTCTGGGTGCTAAATTGGCCTGCCTGCAGTCCAGACCTGTCTCCCATTTAAAACATTTGGCACATTATGAAGCGCAAAATACAACAAAGGAGACCCTAAACTGTTGTGCAACTGAAATTGTATATCAGGCAAGAATGGGACAACATCCATCCATCCATCATCTGCAGCTGCTTATCCTGTCCTACAGGGTCACAGGCAAGCTGGAGCCTATCCCAGCTGACTATGGACAAGAGGTGGGGTACACCCTGGACAAGTCACCAGGTCATCGCAGGGCTGACACATAGACAAACAACCATTCACACCTACGGTCAATTTAGAGCCACCAATTAACCTAACCTGCATGTCTTTGGACTGTGGGGGAAACCGGAGCACCCAGAGGAAACCCACGCAGACATGGGGAGAACATGCAAACTCCACACAGAAAGGCCCTCGTCGACCGCTGGGCTCGAACCCAGGACCTTCTTGCTGTGAGGCAACAATGCTAACCACTACACCACCGTGAATGGAACAACATTTCTCTTTTAAAACTACAGCAATTGGTCTCCCCAGTTCCTAAACATTTACAGAGTGGTGTTCAAAGTAGAGATGATGCAACACAGTGGTAAACATGCACCTGTTCCAACTTTTTTGAAACGTGTTTCTGACATCAAATTCAAAATGAGCATATATTTTTTTCAAAAAACAATAAAATTTCTCATTTTCAACATTTGATATTTTGTCTTTGTATTATTTTCAATTAAATATAGGGTTTCCATGATTTGCAAATTTTCGCAGTCTGTTTTTATTTACAATTTACACAGCGTCCCAAATTTTTTGGAATTGGGGTTGTGATTAAAGATGTGTCACAAAAGATCCTCCAGACAGCTACCTATCAAAACCCTGATTAACAGGAAGAAGGGGTGGCCTGGCTATGGTTTACTGATCTACTTTAAAAGTCAAAGATCTCTCAGTATTTGATGTTACCTCTCTTGAATACATTGCTTTGAAGGTGGTATTGCTTTTCCTCCCCTCTGTTGCTGCTGTTGTTAGTTTATCATCCTTCCAAAGCTGCTGCCAGCTTCCTGTCAGAATTTAATTAACTTTTTACAATGATCTCATGTCTTTGCCCTGCCATAATTGTGCTTGGTGAGTTTAATCTCCATGTTGGCACTAAACATTCCTACACGTCTGAGTTCATCTCACTATTAGAGTGTGTTAACTTTTTAACAGCATACTGACTTTCCAACTCACACTCATGGCCATATTCTTGATTTGCTGGGTTCTACTGGTTTGAATGCTATTTCTGTCTCTGATTCAGTTTCTGGTATCTCTAATCATAAGCTTAATGAGTGCAACTTCCACATTACGACTACTCCTTTGGAGAACATCTCTGCCTATCACAATATTTGGTCTGTCAATTTGAATCTGTTTGCTGTTTCTCTTCAGTCCTCACCCTGGCTGACTTACATAAACTCTCCTCCTCTGATACTACGGTTTCCCTTTATAATGATACTCTCTCTGAACTGCTCAACTGGCCCTTTAAATATAGTCTTGTCCCAGCCACCTGTTCCTGTCCTTTGTTCACACTGAGCTCAGAGAAATAAAGTCCATGAGCCAGTGTCTCAAAAGCCTTTATAAGAAAACTGTCCTGACTGTACACTCACAATTACAACCCAAATTCCAAAAAAGTTGGGATGCTGTCCCATAAGTGTAAATAAAAACAGCATGTGATAATTTGCAAATCATGGAAACCCTATATTTCACTGAAAATAGTACAAAGACAACATATATCAAATGTTGAAACTGAGAAATTTTATTGCTTTTTGAAAAATATGTGCTCATTTTGAATTTGATGTCAGCAATATGTTTCAAAAAAGTTGGGACAGGGGCAACAAAAGACTGAAAAAGTTGTGTAATGTTTAAAAAAAACTGATTTGGTTCACCGTGTGGGTTTCCTCCGGGTGCTCCGGTTTCCCCCACAGTCCAAAGACATGCAGGTTAGGTTAACTGGTGACTCTAAATTGACCGTAGGTGTGAATGTGAGTGTGAATGGTTGTCTGTGTCAATAGGGGTGTTCACACGGCAACTTTTACTCCGGTGTAGCACCGGGGCTGCCCCGGTAGAGCGTTCACACGGTACAAAGTTATACCGGTGTAGCCCCTGAAAGCTGCTTAAACCGGTGCAAATCTAACCCTGCTCGGGAGGTGGTTTATGTGTCAGCCCTGTGATGACCTGGCGACTTGTCCAGGGTGTACCCGGCCTTTCGCCTGTAGTCAGCTGGGATAGGCTCCAGCTTGCCTGCGACCCTGTAGAAAAGGATAAAGCGGCTACAGATAATGAGATGAGATGAGATGAGATGAGATGAGATGAGATGATTTGGTTCATTGGCAACAGGTCAGTAACATGATTGGGTATAAAAAGAGTATCCCAGAGAGGCGGAGTCTCTTAGAAGTAAAGATGGGGAGGGGTTCACCGCTCTGTGAAAGACTGCATGGGCAAACAGTGCAACAATTTAAGAATAATGTTCCTCAATGTACAACCCCGATTCCAAAAAAGTTGGGACAAAGTACAAATTGTCAATAAAAACGGAATGCAATGATGTGGAAGTTTCAAAATTCCATATTTTATTCAGAATAGAACATAGATGACATATCAAATGTTTAAACTGAGAAAATGTATCATTTAAAGAGAAAAATTAGGTGATTTAAAATTTCATGACAACAACACATCTCAAAAAAGTTGGGACAAGGCCATGTTTACCACTGTAAGACATCCCCTTTTCTCTTTACAACAGTCTGTAAACGTCTGGGGACTGAGGAGACAAGTTGCTCAAGTTTAGGGATAGGAATGTTAACCCATTCTTGTCTAATGTAGGATTCTAGTTGCTCAACTGTCTTAGGTCTTTTTTGTCATATCTTCTGTTTTATGATGTGCCAAATGTTTTCTATGGGTGAAAGATCTGGACTGCAGGCTGGCCGGTTCAGTACCCAGACCCTTCTTCTACGCAGCCATGATGCTGTAATTGATGCAGTATGTGGTTTGGCAATGTCATGTTGGAAAATGCAAGGTCTTCCCTGAAAGAGACGTCATTTGGATGGGAGCATATGCTGCTCTAGAACCTGGATATACCTTTCAGCATTGATGGTGTCTTTCCAGATGTGTAAGCTGCCCACGCCACACGCACTAATGCAACCCCATACCATCAGAGATGCAGGCTTCTGAACTAAGCGCTGATAACAACTTGGGTCGTCCTTCTCCTCTTTAGTCCGAATGACACGGCATCCCTGATTTCCATAAAGAACTTCAAATTTTGATTCGTCTGACCACAGAACAGTTTTCCACTTTGCCACAGTCCATTTTAAATGAGCCTTGGCCCAGAGAAGACGTCTGCGCTTCTGGATCATGTTTAGATATGGCTTCTTCTTTGAACTATAGAGTTTTAGCTGGCAACAGCGGATGGCACGGTGAATTGTGTTCACAGATAATGTTCTCTGGAAATATTCCTGAGCCCATTTTGTGATTTCCAATACAGAAGCATGCCTGTATGTGATGCAGTGCCGTCTAAGGGCCCGAAGATTACAGGCACCCAGTATGGTTTTCCGGCCTTGACCTTTACGCACAGAGATTTTTCCAGATTCTCTGAATCTTTTGATGATATTATGCACTGTAGATGATGATATGTTCAAACTCTTTGCAATTTTACACTGTCAAACTCCTTTCTGATATTGCTCCACTATTTGTCAGCGCAGAATTAGGGGGATTGGTGATCCTCTTCCCATCTTTACTTCTGAGAGCCGCTGCCACTCCAAGATGCTCTTTTTACACCCAGTCATGTTAATGACCATATTGACCAATTGCCAATTGACCTAATGAGTTACAATTTGGTCCTCCAGCTGTTCCTTTTTTGTACCTTTAACTTTTCCAGCCTCTTATTGCCCCTGTCCCAACTTTTTTGAGATGTGTTGCTGTCATGAAATTTCAAATGAGCCAATATTTGGCATGAAATTTCAAAATGTCTCACTTTTGACATCTGATATGTTGTCTATGTTCTATTGTGAATACAATATCAGTTTTTGAGATTTGTAAATTATTGCAATCCGTTTTTATTCACAATTTGTACTTTGTCCCAATTTTTTTGGAATTGAGGTTGTAAAATTGCAAAGAATTTGGGGATCATCTATGGCACATAATATCATTAAAATATTCAGAGAATATAGGGAAATCTCTGTATGCAAGAGACAAGGCTGAGAACTGACACTGGATGCATGTGATCTTCAGGCCCTCAGGCGACACTGCATTAAAAGCAGACACGTGTCTGTAGTGGAAATCACTGTTTGGACTCAGGAACACTTCAGAAAACCATCTTCTGTGAAAACAATTCATTACTGCATCCACAAATGCAAGTTAAAACCATATATAAACAATATCTGTAAACACTGCCACCTTCTCTGGACCTGAGCTCTTTTATGATGGACTGAGGCGACTAGCATCAATAAAAAGCTCTGGGTCCTTTCTTTCACGTAATATGTTGTGGCAACAGAGGCGTGGTCAAGCATCGGTTTGTGAATGGAGGGCGAGGGCGAGACCGGGGAAGGTGAGAGGCAAAGTGATCACGCCTGTCATTAATTACTGTTTTGTGTGTGTGTGTGTGTGTGTGTGTGTGTGTGTGTGTGTGTGTGTGTGTGAGCAAAACATAACTTTGAGCTGAAAACCTATTATAAAAAATTAAAGAGACTGTGTTCACCATCACTACCAGCCTGTCTGCGCTTCAGCGTTCTACCCACTCTCAGGAACATTCGACACTGGTGCCGAAACCTGGTAACACTGAAGAGAACCACTTTCATGGAGTCCTCCCCCTTCAAAGACCTCGTCCATGCTCTTGCTGCCACCCAACAAAGCCAGCACCAAACGCTGATTGTCCTGTGCAAGGAACAGGAGCGGCACTTCAAGGCCTTGCTGCAGGCTGAGCAGGAGGATCGACAGACATTCTGGTACCTGCTTGCTGCATCTGCAGACTTCCCCCGCATAACCCTCATGAAAATGGGGCCTCAAGACGACCCGGAGACCTTCCTTGTCCTGTTCGAGCAAGTCACGGAGGCATAGGGGTGGCTGGTCAAGCAATGAATGGCTCGCCTACTGCCGTTCCTGACTGGAGAGGCCCAGCTCGTCACCCAACAGCTCTCCATCAACAACCGGCTCAACTATTCTGACCTGAGGTAAGCCATCCTGCAGTGCGTTGGCTGCACCCTGGAACAACATCATCAGCGCTTCCACACGTTGAATCTGGAGGGGATTGGTTAGCCGTTCGTTTTCGGCCAACAGCTCTGGGATGCCTGCTGGTGGTGGCTGAGAGCAGAAGATTGTGACACCAAGAGGATCATCGATGCAGTGGCACTGGAGCAGTTCATCACATGGCTGCCAGAAAGGACAGCAGAGTGGGTCCAGTGCCACTACCTGGCATCGCTGGATCAAGCGATCGAGTTGGCGGAGGACCATCTGGTGGCAGTTCCTGCTGCAGGCGGACATTCTGCCTCTTCTTTCTCTCTCTCTCTCTCTCTCTCTCTCTCTCTCTCTCTCACATTGCCTCCTCTTCCCAACCCCACCCCATTCCTGCACCATGGAAGCATAGGCCAACCCCCTTCAGCCTGCTCACCAAGCCTGCTCGCCAAGCCTTCCTCCCTCCCCTTATGTGTCTGTGTCTTCTTCCCCTCAGGTGAGTGATCCCCAAATCCCTGATTCAGAGGTGAAACCTGGGCCAGTACGCTGGCACTGCAGGGAGCCTGGGCATTTCCAGGACCAGTGCCACACAGTGGAGATGGGGGTCACGGTCCGCATCTCTGACACACCAGAGACCGCCCTCAATTGAGCCAGAGTGTATTGCATACTGGTGAGTATTCAAGACAATACATATCACGTGTTGGTAGATTCAGGCTGTAATTGGGGGAATTGGGGCTGTAATTGGAGGCATTGGGGGGAACCCCTTTTATTCACAATACCAGAGGTCCTGCAAGCCTCCACGGGGTTTCCCCCATTCAAATGATTATATGGGGATCTTGTACATGCTGCGGTGAAAATTGGGAGGAGGGACCTTCGAGCAGTAAAAACGAAATTCAATACATTTTTGACCAATGTGCAAAGCTTCACACACTCAGTCACCTAACCCAGGAGAATTTGCGGCAGGCACAAGGCTCAGGACGGGGCGGCATGGTGGTGTAGTGGTTAGCACTGTCGCCTCACAGCAAGAAGGTCCAGGTTTGAGCCCCGTGACCGACGAGGGCCTTTTTGTGCGGAGTTTGCATGTTCTCCCCGTGTCCAGGTGGGTTTCCTCTGGGTGCTCCGGTTTCCCCCACAGTCCAAAGACATGCAGGTTAGGCTAATTGATGGCTCTAAATTGACTGTAGGTGTGAATGTGAGTGTGAATGGTTGTCTGTGTCTATGTGTAAGCCCTGTGATGACCTGGCGACTTGTCCAGGGTGTACCCCGCCTTTCGCCCGTAGTCAGCTGGGATAGATTCCAGCTTGCCTGCGACCCTGTAGAATGGGATAAAGCAGCTACAGATAATGAGATGAGATGAGACAAGGCTCAGGACTGAACTGGAAAAAGAAAAAAAACAATAATAATGAAGGTGAGAGCTATAAAAATATGTAAGGAATGTGGGTAAAGTTGAGAAAATAAGAGGAGGTAATGAAAGCAAAAAAAAGTCAGGAGATACTTTTCTTGGGGCAAATTTGAAGACTTTCATCGCAAAACACGATAAGCGCCATATTTGAAATTTTGGAACCAATATACATTGGAGATCGTCAATAGTAAGTTCTATTCATATCTCAAATCGTTTTTTGTCAAAACATGACACATCCCATTGCTTTTACTGCATAAAGTTCCACTTTTTTATCAAACTGCGATAGCCGCCACCCTAATTTTCTTCCAAATTGCACTATATCCACTCAGCCAATCAGTGCTCTCGATTTGTCCAACATGGCGGCACCCATGATCGTTTGAAGTAACGCTGAATCGAGAACTATTCTCTGCTAAAAATGAATGATTTCGACTGATTAGAGGATAAAATTCTGGTTTCACCGAAGCCAAGAAAAAGAGGGAGGACTATAGAGTATCATGAGCGTCAAATAAAGAAGCAAATAAGGTATTCAGCTGGTGGAAAGGTGCCACAAATTGGGTGTACTCACAATGCATGGGACAATCGTTCTCTATGTCATGCAGACAAACTTTCCAATGATGATTTAGCTTTTAATGCCAGAGAGAAGCAGGTCAGGACATAAAATGGGACAAAAGATTAAAAGAACAAACTATTATTTTAGATGAGGCATGCAGGATTTTCTTGTAAACTGATTTGTGCACGTCTGTATTTTAGTCCTGTTGCTAGTTTTAAAAAATTTTGAGCATGGGGTGAAACCATCATAGTGCTTTTACCACATAACTCTTCAGAGCATTCTTGTCACAAAGGGTAAATGCTACAATTAAGTGTAAAGTTTCACATTTATCATGCTTGGGAGGACTTTTTTTTTATTTAAGAAACCATATTGTGACAGTTTGTGTGTCACAATATGGTTTCTTAAATTACTTGCAATACTTACACAAGTTGTGTAAGTATTGCAAGCAAAACTTACAGACTTTTGTCATGTTAAATTAACTTGGATATATAGCATTTTGTGGAAAAAATGGTCCAATTGATTCATAGCATTTTGAGAAAAAAAAATCATAATTTTTTTCATTTTGCATGAGTTAAGGATTTTATCAGAACATGTAATATGGTTTAGAGTCCATCCATCCATTATCCATAACCGCTTATCCTGTGCAGGGTTGCAGGCAAGCTGGAGCCTATCCCAGCTGACTATGGGCGAGAGGCGGGGTACACCCTGGACAAGTCGCCAGGTTATCGCAGGGCCGACACAGAGACAAACAACCATTCACATTCACACCTACGGCCAATTTAGAGCCACTAATTAGCCTAACCTGCATGTCTTTGGACTGTGGGGGAAACCGGAGCACCCGGAGGAAACCCACGCAGACACGGGGAGAACATGCAAACTCCGCACAGAAAGGCCCTCGCCGGCCACGGGGCTCGAACCCAGGACCTTCTTGCTGTGAGGTGACAGTGCTAACCACTACACCACCATGCTGCCATGATTCAGAGTAGTTGATGATAAACTTTTCAAATAACATTATATCAGTTTAATTTTTCAATAATGCACAATAAAAATGGCTTTTTCTCAAATTAGCAAAACTGGATATATAGCATTTTGTGATGAAAGTCTTCATTTGATTATCCATTATCTGTAGCCGCTTATCCTGTTCTACAGGCTCGCAGGCAAGCTGGAGCCTATCCCAGCTGACTATGGGCGAGAGGTGGGGTACACCCTGGACAAGTCACCAGGTTATCGCAGAGCTAACACATAGAGACAAACAACCATTCACACTTGCAGTTTAGAGCCACCAATTAGCCTAACATGCATGTCTTTGGACTGTCAGGGAAACCGGAGGAAACCCACACAGACACGGGGAGAACATGCAAACTCCACACAGAAAGTCCCTCGTCGGCCACTGGACTCGAACCCAGGACCTTCTTGCTGTGAGGCGACAGTGCTAACCACTACACCACCCTTCATTTGATCAGATATGGGACATTCCACCGAATGGGTGCCATTTGCACCATTTGCTTGTTGTACCATTCCCAAATTAAACTTAATTTGTTATATCTTTTCAACACTGATTATAATAACACACATATTTAAGTATTCAAAATGTGTATTGGTCAACCTCAGGCTACGTTATTTTTTAATATTTTTTTTACAAGGTTTGAAAGTCAAAGATGGCTGCATACTCTTTATATGAGTAACAGGACTGAGTTTTTAGACTAGGATTAGCTTATACATGGAATTAAGCCACATGGCGTCATCACTAATAGCATGGCCACACTTAGCACATTCTCGTGATTTACCAAAAGTCTGTATTTTTAAAATAAACAAATATCATCTAAGAAATAATTTAAGTAACAGGACAGTATGTTGACATTGACCTTATCAGTCAAAGTTAAAAAATCATCAAATATACAGAAAAGTAAATGAGAGAACTAACTTTTGGTCTTCCCATGACCTTCAGAAGACACAACTGATGTAACTTCCTGTTGAGCATGTGATTTATGGAATGTTCCAAATTTGTCAGATGGGGTAATATGTTTTGGTAACAGGACTGAGTGAAAACCCAGGGACACAACTAAAATGTGTATTTTAACTAAGATATTGTGGATTTCTTATGAAAAAAATATATATTTAGACCATGGATAGGATACAGAGTCACACAACAGTGCAAAAGAAATACTGTTTCTGAAGGATTTTAATCATAATATTTCATAGTTAAGTATAAAGTTAGAGTGCGGGGACAGGTAACACATGCTATTTTTCAGTGTTTTAGGTAGTTTTTATTAATCCTTACAATTATATATCTTAAATTTGAAATCAGATCAATGTGCAGGACATTCTGCGTAATAAGGAAATGTATTTTAAAGTACATTTTTATGTGCATTTATTTATACATGTAATTTTCTAGGAACGGAAATTCGGTGGAATGGCTCATATAACCATTGAGTAAGTGAGTGAATGAGTGGTAAGATGGCCGCCAGATGGCTTCTACTCTTCTACTCATGCTCTTCCCATGTCAAGTACCTAGGAATTGACCTGGACCAATCCTTATCTGGAGACAGGACTGTAAAGAACATTATTGGCCGGTCAAATGCTAAGCTCAAGTTTCTGTATAGGCAAGCCAAAAATGTTAACCTTGAAACTAAAAAGCTCCTAGTGTCTGCTCTCATCCAGAGCCATTTTGATTATGCCAGAGCATCTTGGTACACTGGCCTCACTCAGAAGCACAAGAACAGGCTGCAGTGTACCCAGAACAAAATCATTCGGTATCTTTTGAATGCACCAGCCAGAACCCATATTGGGGCACAAAAATTTGAACAGGTCCGTATGCTGCCAGTTGAGCTAAGAGTCCATCAACTAAAGTTAAATATGGTCCATAGCATCATCCATCATCAGGCACCAGACTATCTCAATGATAATTTTATCAATATTAACCAGGTTCACAATATCAATACTAGATCCAGTAACAATGCTCTGCACGTTCCACATGTAAAATCATTTGGAAAAACATCGTTTTATTACTCAGCAATCAAAATTTGGAATCAACTCCCCAACAATATTAAAAGTATTCAGAACAAGTCCAGTTTCAAACTGTCAGTGAAGAATCACCTTTTTAATGGTCTTAGACAGCAACACCTTTTTATTTTACTAATTTTTTTTCTTCTAGTCAAAATTCTTATTACTGTTCTGTTGTCTGTATAGCTTTTTCCTTTTTTATTATTATTATTTTTTTCACCATTTACATAGTACAGTGAGTCAATATTAAGTCAAATCATAACGTTGCCATTGCTGTTTTTCGTGTTTTAATGGGACCACAATGGAAATAAGTGCTTGCGCTTTCTTGTGTAATCCTGATTTTAATGTATTTTGTACTTCATTTTACATTATGATCGAATAAAATCAAATAAAAAAAAAATCAAAAGATCGTCTCGACTGGGTTATGAGAGCGTCAGACTTTTACGTAGTCCTCAGTGGGCGGGGACGCGGATGACGTGGTTACTCAGCCTACGTGAACTCGAACATCCCTTCAGCAGTTTGTGCTTGTGTTGAAAGCAAAAGCCCCGCCTACACGTTTACGCACTTTACCAGCCGGTGAACCAGGAAATCCCTCTGCTGAGAATAAAGAAACAATAAACTGAAGGAAATTAATTTTGGAATCGGTATGATGGCGTCTGACAAAGCAACAGGTAAGTGTTGAAGATACTGGCTTCATACTATTAACTTATTTTGGTGTTAATTCTTTAAAACTCTATACTTGGCTGGATGAGTTTCATACCGAAACTGACATTTCACTTTCAGCTGATAGATTTACACTGAACCAACTCTTATTGTATTATAATATAATTTCTTTAACAATTTAGTGGGAATGTCAATAAGTCAGTCACGTGATATTTCCTCTCTGAGTCTGGAGTTAGATTCGACAGTAGAAGTAACTTAAGCTAATTAAATATTTACCATCAGCCACGTCTCTGAAATATATCTCCAGCGTGGCACAGCCTTTCTGGCCCGATCAGATATCACATTTCACTTCTAGTCTTGAACATGTGCTTTATTTTTAAATCAACATCACAGCTTTACTTCACTGTTTCCTACATCCATCTGTAAATGCTTAATCTCTCCCAGGAATCTTTAAGGTGCTTTGGTCAGTTTCACTAATCATCATCATATTCTTTTGGCTGCTCCTGGTTAGGGGTCACCACAGCTGATCTTTCATCTCCATTGCTCCCTGTCTTCCGCATTCTTCTCTACCACTTTCATGTCCTCTCTCATCTCCTCCTCTTTGGCCTTCCTCGTTTTCGTATGCCTGGCAGCTCCATCCTCAACATGCTCTGCATCTCTTCTCAGGATGTGCCCATACCATTTCAGTCTGATCTCTCTTAGCTTAATTCCCAAGCTGTCCCTCTGATGTGCTCGTTCCTTATCCTGTCCAACCTCCCATCGCAAACCTTTTGGGCATATTCTGGACCAATTTTGGCTTTTTTTTTATATGAAAGAATGTCCCTTTACACACTCATCCAGAAGGGTAATTTTGCACAAGGCCGTCTGTCTACAGCAGAAAAAAATAAAATAACAAAATGCGTCTGGAAAAATCCCAAAGGAGTCTGGAGCCAGATTCGTGACGTTACCTGCGGAAGCACCAGCAGGCTGCGAGGGCTTTGCACGGTTTCAGTGCACAGCCTGTGTAGACCAAGCGCTCCCGTTTCTCTCTCGTTGTCCGGTCTTTTGGAAAATGATGAATACTAATCCCATCATGATTGGTGTTGCTGCACCCTCCTACAATACATCTGTTAACCATTTTAATAATTACTCGATAACGTTGAAGAAATTTGCAGAAAACCGCCAGGTCGTTTTCTCATAAACAAACCAGCGCTGACATCGGATTCAGAGGGAGGCGTCCCGCACGCGGCGTCACGAAAATCAATGTTTCCTGGGAAATCCAAATGCCAAGTTTTTTCAGAGGCGGACCAATACAGAATGTTAGATATTTGACCAAAGTTTAATATAAAATAGGATAATTACATTGATCTTGCTCTTGAATTTACCCGTGATATGCCCTTTAACATCCTCAACTCCGCCACCTCCAACTTTGCCTCCTGTCTCTTCGTTAAGGGTACGGTTTCCAATCCATACATCACAGCTGGTCTCACTACTGTCTTATACATCTTACGTTTCACTTTTGCTGGGACTTTCCTATTACAAATGAGTCCCGAAATCCTTCTCCAACTGAAGAAAGTACAACTTTATTCATCACACACTTGTGAAATTCCTCTCTGCATTTAAAGTGCATATCACAGGTAAATTCAGGAGCAAGATCAATGTAATTCTCCTATTTTATATTAAATTTTGGTCAAATATCTGTCACATTTTGCATTTTGTGCAATTTTTTTTACCTTGCGCAATACCAGAAAAATTCAGTTGAAATCAAGCCATTTGAGGCAAATTGGTCCGCCTCTGAAAAACCTTGGCATTTGGATTTCCCGGCAAACATTGATTTTCGTGACGTCGCGTGCGGGACGCCTCCCTCTGAATCCGACGTCAGCGCTGGTTTGTTTATGAGAAAATTACCTGGTGGTTTTCTGCAAATTTCTTCAACGTTATCATGTAATCATTAAAATGGTTAACAGACGTATCGTAGGAGGGTGTAGCAACACCGATCATGGTGGGATTAGTACTCATCGTTTCCCAAAAGACCGGACAATGAAAGAGAAATGGGAGCGCTTCGTGCGAGGCACCCGGAAGCCGAGGACCAAAGCAGAGCCGAGAAAAAGACCAAGAAAATCGGCGATTCACAAGTTGACTGTTGCCAGGGTAAGAAATAAGAGAGACTATACTCTAAATTAGGTGTTTGTGTGGTACACGGATGTTATTTATTGACACACAAAAGTAAACAACATGAAAGCGATGGGTGATAATACATTTACTTCACATGTATCAAGGGATATGCGTGTCAGGGCTTGAGATCTTGGGACCTGTCAAACACATTGAATGTATATACGACCCTGCTTAGCCGATTCCATGTGTGTAGCTTATGAAATCTTTCCCCTACAGTAGCCAGTACTCTTCTAAATGAAGAAATATATAAATACATAATAGTAATTAGAAAAAATATGATTTATGTAACAATAGACAGATTATCATTGATGTATGAATCCATGGGTTTAGAAGCTCAGGCAACAATTCCATATTTCAATGCAAAATCGCTAGCTGGTAAACTTGGTCTACACAGACTGTGCACTGAATCCATGCAAGCTCTCGCAGCCTGCTGGCGGATCCGCACGTGACGTCACGAATCTGGCTCCAGACTCCCTTGGGATTTTTCCAGACGCGTTTTGTTATTTTATTTTTTTCTGCTGTCGACAGATGGCCTTGTGCAAAATTACCCTTCTGGATGAGTGTATAAAGGGACATACTTTCATATAAAAAACATGAAATTGGTCCAGAATATGCACTTTAACCCATCTGAAGCAGTGAACACACACGTGAGCAATGAGCACACACACATACCCAGAGCAGTGGGCAACCATGCTAACAGCGCCCGGGGAGCAGTCAGGGGTTAGGTGCCTCGCTCAAGGGCACCTCAGCCCAAGGCCGTCCCATATTAACCTAACTGCATGTCTTTGGACTGTGGGGGAAACCGGAGCACCCAGAGGAAACCCACGCAGACACGGGGAGAACATGCAAACTCCACATAGAAAGGCCCTGTCAGCCACTGGGCTCGAACCCAGAACCTTCTTGCTGTGAGCCGACCTTGCTAACTGCTCCACCCTGCCTGCACTTTCTTTCTCACCTCATTATCGCAGCCCCCATTTTCCTGCACACTTGACCCCAGGTACTTGAATTCACCAACTTTCTTTACATCTACTTCTTGCATCTTCACTACACTCTCATCCCCATTCTCATTGATGCACATGTATTCTGTTTTGCTCCTGCTCACCTTCCGTTCCAATGCATACCTCCATCTCTCCAAACCCAGCTCAACCTCCTTTCTACTTTCACCACATATCACAATATCATCCGCAATCATCATGTTCCATGGTGACTCTTGCCTCACTTCGTCCGTCAAGCTATCCATCACTATGGCAAACAAGAAAGGACTCAAAGCAGATCCTTGATGGAGTCCCACCTTCACCTTGAACCGTTCAGTCGTTCCAACTGCACACCTCACTGCTGTTTCACTGTTCTCATACAAACACTGTTCAGTTTCACTAATGATATTTTTGAATTCATATACATTTGAGGCCCATAAATATTTATTTGGACACCGACAAACTTATTTTAGCTGTGTACTACACTATTATTAGACTTGACATCATATTCAATATTTCAATTCAAAGTGCAAAGAGTATTTACATCCAAATCAGGTGAAGTGTCAGAATTACAGCACTTTATACATTTGATATCCCCCTTGTTCCATGGCAAGGTGTGTGTTAAGTATTTTTTTTTTTTAATTTGGCAATAATACAGCACATAAAAATGATAAACATATATAAGGATGATCCAAAATAAACATGAGTATAAAAAATACATAAAATACATAATACTGTAGATATTGCCGGGGATAACACAAAGTTAAAAACTTATTTCCATTGTGGTCCCCATAATACAAGATGTGACATGAAAGAGAGGTATAAAAAAAATACAAAAATTAATAAAAATCAATATTCTCAATAGAAGTCATAAAATTATACATATAAGACTTAAGATTTTTCTTAAAATTGAACAAAGATTGACTAGAATTGAGGGCGGCACTGTGGTGTAGTGGTTAGCACTGTCGCCTCACAGCAAGAAGGTCCTGGGTTCGAGCCCAGTGGCCGACGAGGGCCTTTCTGTGTGGAGTTTGCATGTTCTCCCCGTGTCTGTGTGGGTTTCCTCCGGGTGCTCCGGTTTCCCCCACAGTCCAAAGACATGCAGGTGGCTCTAAATTGACCATAGGTGTGAGTGTGAATGGTTGTCTGTGTCTTTGTATCAGCCCTGCAATGACCTGGCGACTTGTCCAGGGTGTACCCCGTCTCTCGCCCATAGTCAGCTGGGATAGGCTCCAGCTTGCCTGCGACCCTGTAGAACAGGATAAAGCGGCTAGAGATAAGATGAGATGAGAAACTGTCCCAAGTCTCCCCAATCTCCCCCATCAACAGGCACAGTGGCATAATCGAGGTATAAATGAGAAATCTTCACAAGAAGCAAGATGAAAACCTGCTCCGGTTTCCCCCACAGTCCAAAGACATGCAGGTTAGGTTAACTGGTGACTCTAAATTGACCGTAGGTGTGAATGAGAGTGTGAATGGTTGTCTGTGTGTCGGCCCTATGATGACCTGGCGACTTGTCCAGGGTGTACCCCGCTTTTCGCCCATAGTCAGCTGGGATAGGCTCCAGCTTCGCTGCGACCCTGTAGAACAGGATCAAATGGCTAGAGATAATGAGATGAGATAGAACTTTCATATATGCTATATTCATGACACATAAAGTGAAATATTTCAATCCTTTTTTTGTTTTAATTTTGATGATTATGGCTTACAGTTCATGAGAATCAGAAATCCAGTCTCAAATTATTAGAATTGTCCTAAGGTCAAACAAAAAAGGATTTACAATACAGAAATATCCAGCTTCTGAAAAGTATATTCATTTATACACTCAATACTTGGTTGGGGCTCCTTTTCCACGAATTACTGCATCAGTGCGGCGTGGCATGGAGGCGATCAGCCTGTAGCACTGCTGAGGTGTTATTGAAGCCCAGGTTGCTTTGATAGTGGCCTTCAGCTCGTCTGTATTTTTGGGTCGAGTGTTTCTTCTTCCTCTTGAAAATAACCCATAGATTCTCTCTGGGGTTCAGGTCAGGCAAGTTGGCTGGCCAGTCAAACACAGTAATATCATGGTCAGCAAACCATTTTGTAGTAGTTTTGGGACTGTGGGCAGGTGCTAAGTCTTGCTGGAAAAGGAAATCGGCATCTTCGTAAAGCTTGTCAGCAGATGGAAGGATGAACTGCTCTAAAATCTCCTGGTAAATGGCTGCGTTGACTTTGGACTTGATAAAACACAGTGGACCAACACCAGCAGATGACATGGCACCCCAAATCATCACAGATTGTGGAACCTTCACACTGGACTTCGAACACCTTGGATTCTGTGCCTCTTCACTCTTCCTCCAGACTCTAGGGCCTTGAGTTCCAATTAAATGCAAAATTTACTTTCATCTGAAAAGAGGACTTTGGACCACTAAGCAACAGTCCAGTTCTTTCTCTCCTTAGCCCAGGTAAGACGCTTCTGACGTTGTCTCTGGTTCAGGAGTGGTTTGATATTAGGAATGCGACAGTTGTAGCCCCTTTCCTGAAAACGTCTGTGCGTGGTGGCTTTTGAGTGGACACCAGCCTCAGTCCGAAGTTCTCCCAAGTCCTTGAGTCAACTTTTGTTAACAGTCCACTCAAGGCTGCGGTCATCCCTGTTGCTTGTGCACCTTTTTCCAGCCAGCCTTTTCAGCAATGACCTTCTGTGGCTTACCCTTCTTTTGGAGGGTATCGATCATCATCTTCTGGACAACTGTCAAGTCAGCAGTCTTCCCCATGATTATGGTTGCGTGTGCTGAAGTAGACTGAGAGATGCACAGTATTTTATGCTGTTTTACTCAAACTCGAAATTAAATCTTCTTATATTTTGGGATGATTTTTTTTTTGCGCTGTAGGCCATAATTATCAAATTAATATATAGTAAATAATATACTATAGTATAGTAAATAATCTCCAATGCAATATGAATGTGACTTCTTTTTGCAAAGAATTTCACATAATCTAAAAAAGCTGAAAACGTGTCCCAAGTCTCCCTGCTCTTCCCTACAGATTCCAGATTGGTCACTTTGGTGACTTCAGCAGTTTTTGAGGGGCGCTAGCTTACTGTTTCAGTCACGAATTTTGAAAATCGTGCTTCAGAAATGGAGACAGTGTAAACTGGCAAACGCATACACTTACCGTTTGTTCATGCCTACGTCTTGCTTGCTGTGTAAATTCCCTTTAACAGAGCATGAATTTCACTTCCTGGAGGCAAAACTCATCTCATCTCATTATCTCTAGCCGCTTTATCCTTCTACAGGGTCGCAGGCAAGCTGGAGCCTATCCCAGCTGACTACGGGCGAAAGGCGGGGTACACCCTGGACAAGTCGCCAGGTCATCACAGGGCTGACACATAGACACAGACAACCATTCACACTCACATTCACACCTACGCTCAATTTAGAGTCACCAGTTAACCTAACCTGCATATCTTTGGACTGTGGGGGAAACCGGAGCACCTGGAGGAAACCCACGCGGACACAGGGAGAACATGCAAACTCCACACAGAAAGGCCCTCGCCGGCCCCGGGGCTCGAACCCAGGACCTTCTTGCTGTGAGGCGACAGCGCTAACCACTACACCACCGTGTGGAGGCAAAACTGAAGGCAAAATTCCCCCAAGAACAAGGAGGAACTGAAGATAGCTGCAGTCAAGGCCTGGCAGAGCATCACCAGGGAAGACACCCATCTCTCATCTGGTGATGCTGGGTTTAAATTTCAGGAAGTCATTGACTGCAAATGATTTGTAATCAAATATTAAAAATGTCAACTTAATTTTTGACCAGCAAAGGATGTTGCTATTGAAGTGTCTTGCCACTGGAAAGGAGAAATCTTCATTCTGATGGTATGAAGGTGCTTGGAGAACCAAAAAAAACCCCCCACACACACAGTCAGTGGCAAGATACTTCAACAGCACTAGACATAACATTAATGACCTCTCTGTGCACATCACCACTTGTTATAGGAGCAAAGAAGTGAGGAAGTGTAAAGAGAAGGGACTCGGCTGCACTTCCTGGAACTTTAGAACCCCATTGAATGACTGTGTTCTGAATACAGCTATTAATTACATAATCAAGCATTTCAGATATCAAGTGCTTTCACGACAGCCTTATGGTAGATGCACTCTGCCAAAGGATTTTTTTTTTTTCCTCTCTGAAATGTTCTGTTTCACTGGAACCCCCTCTAACATTTTTATTACTGAACTACACCACAGTTACTTTCTGGATTCCTCTCCTCTCTCTCTCTCTCACTCACTCACACAGTACAAAAAAAAAAGATCTCTCCAGAAGTTCCTTTCCATGTCCTTGTATAAATGGTAACAAAAGGAAACCGAAAGGTCAAATCCCTGCACTGTTCTTCATTCTTAGAAAAAATATATCTTTTAAGAACAACTTTTCCAGAGGGAAGCACAGTGACGCAGCAGGTAGCACTACTACCACTAATGAAACATCTGGTCAGTGGTGGTGCAAAAGATGATATCTAATTGAGTGTTCATGTTTTAGGGATTTTGTATCATTTTTAGTTGCAGGCAGCAATGTAAAGTGTTCATAATTATTGTTCTACAGCAGCGCTCGAAACTAACGGTGTCCCGACGTCCCGGGGACCATAAAAAATGTCATCGGGACACAAAATTATCATATCTGGGACAATCCCGGGACAATGGAAAAAAATAGATCTAGAAAAAAAGTTCTACATTAATATTATTTACAAAGCCGTAACACATACGTAGACATTCACCTAATTTGTCAATTTTAATTTTAAAACGTTAACAGCGAAAAATACATAGTAGCTACACTTTCGATGCACCTGCATCCGTAGGCTACAGAGCAGCGCATTCTGTTCTAGAATCTTCGGCCGGAGTCCGCATTATATGGACTTGGAATGGAATTGCTACCGCACACGCTGCGCCGACTCTTGCCAGAACAAAAATGCTTAAGTGGTTGAAGCGAACCGACCGCGGGGAAGAAACTGAAAGCCCAGACATAACGTCTCCGGGACCTTCAGGATCCAAAGTGTCATCGCCTGGTCTGCAGGCAACGCTAGCAACTGAATGAACTTAATGAACACTGTTAGACACGTTATAAAATACAACAGGAATGATGTGGATGATACTGACGGAAGATACCGTTCAACAGAATAAGTGAGTTTTCTTGGTGTCTTTCTAGTTCACAAAGTTTAGTCAGTCAGCAGCACAACTGGACTAGGACCTGGCACTATGTTGATGTTGCTAACATTTGCACTCGGCAGCGAAAGTTCATAAAATGGATAACGGAAAGTTCATAAAAATGGATAACGGTAATGGTGAAAATTATAAGTTGGCCTTATAAGTACCAACAGATATTCAAGGTATAAGTAGATGAAATGAACATAAAAGGGGTCTTATTTTCAACTAACGTGTACTGCAGATGTAGGGAGTTGAAACATTTTCTGAATGAGCTAGTTGGTCCCTTTAAATAAACGAGTATCTATTCATACAGTGAGATCGCCAAAGTTTAATAAACTGAAAATGCAATAACTGTAATTTTGAAGTAGATGACGTATAGGACATGTCGCTTGTGTCTTGTGACTTATTGTAAAAATGATATAAAGGGTTCAAAATCGCATAGTTACAAATATAATAGTAACTTCATATGATAATATTAACCACTGGTTATTTCAGAGAGGAAAAAAAATGGGGACACTATTGCTTCCATTCGGGACAATACAACACAGAATTCGGGACCACTGGGGGACACACAGAAAAAAAGTTAATTTCGAGCCCTGTTCTACAGTATGTAATCATAATTATTGTTCTATGTAATCATGAAACAACCCCATCATTTTTTGCTTGCTACTGTTAGATTTTCAAAAAGAACTGGATGGTTTAAAAACCTTCATATTTGCACTCAGCATCAGTTTTTTTCCTTACAGGAAATTATCATTTTGATCTTGAAGAGAAGAAAAAATTAGCTGCTTCGAACCATCTCTCTGAGCTGCGCCTTATCCTTCTGGGCTGGCGATGGCCTGGGAAAAGCCTGACTGGAAATACTATCCTGGGGTATGAAGAGTTTCGGCTGGAACGAGCAGCTGAATTTTCAGTGAAGCGGGATGCAGAGCGCTACGGCCGCAAGCTGACCGTTGTGGATACGCCGGGCTGGTTTTCAGCTCAGACCACTCCAGCTGCTTATCAACAAGAGCTGGCTCGTAGTCTGGCTATGTGCCCACCAGGGCCGCATGCTTTCCTGCTCGTTGTGCCTGTAGGCATGTTCACAGACACGGACCGGGCGAGAATCGAGGAGAACTTGGTGCCATTTGGTGAGGCTGTGTGGAGACATACCATTGTGGTGTTTACATGGGCAGAGGTGCTGAAGAACATGTCAATCGAGAGATATATCCGGCGCCAAGGTAGTGCACTGCAGTGGGTGCTGGACAAGTGCAAGAAGAGATACCATGTCGTCAACAATGATGCCTTTGGAGAGCGCACGCAGGTCCCAGAGCTGATTGAGAAGGTGGAGAAGATGGTGGCTGAGGAGGGAGGGCACTTCAGTTCCATGGTGCAGGAGGAGAAAGCGCAGAATCCGGTTACAGCTGAAGCTACTGATGAGAACTCAAACTCAAAAGAGGTGAAAGAGACGCGTGAGCTCGGAGCTCGGCCCAAACAGAACGGTTCCTTCAGCTCAATACGGATGGTCGATGTGAAGAGTCCACACAGTAAGTTCATGCCTTTCACAGTTTGGTACTGTACTGTAAATACTGTTAGTTAATGTTATAGGGAAAACTCTCGAGGGATTTTTTTTCTAAGAGTGTAGATAAGGTGTTATTTTTCTTTTACTGATCTATACAAATGAAAACTTAGATTGTCATTACCATTATTTGATATTCGTTAATGATCATACAACCCCTTTACGTCACAAATTCCCCCCCTGACTGCACAGCTCGTGTCCCAGTGTGGTGAGTGTTGCGTGTGCCTTTATTTTGACACATGCTTTTTGGGTTATGGTTCTGTTTCCCCCATGTGTTGTTGGATCAAACCCAGTCCATGGCGAAATGTTCATCAGAAATGTTTATTTTATCAACAGCCACTCTTAAAGCTACAGATTCTTTTTATTTCAAGACCTATTCAGACAAAGATGATTGGTGAATCGAAGAACTCCTTTGTTTCAAACACCATACAGATTTCTGCTGTCTCATTATCTATACCAAGGCAATTTACAACCATGGGAAGATGCTTTATGTTAAACCCAATCTGAATGGCGCTTTGCTGAGCAGATGGCCTCTAGGACATGATGGTTTACAACCCCTACTGACCTCAAACTGGCTCCCAAGGAAACGAGTCCCCCATGGAACTAAGAACAGTGACGGTTTTATGAAATAGCCACCCGATCGATTCAACAGACTTTTCTGCCTAACTCAGCATTTTGATGGACTTTCTGAAGGATCTTGTATTCAAAATGAACATTTAGCCGAACTGAAAAAATGAAACGTTCAGGAAATGCATACGCACATACACATGCTCAGGACAAAGGTAGATGTTCTTTAGTCAGAGAAAATTGTTAAAGAATGGACTTATTGCCAGTCCAATGTGTTTTATACATCTGGGTGTTTGTCTAAAGGTTATAACAATCAACATTTTTATCCATGTGAATGTATCCTGCCTACTTCTAATCTAATGAGTATGCTTATGCCAAATAACTAATAATTTGTGAGTGGATAGAAATGATTTAAATGTTTGATCTTGTGAGGCTCTGGCTTCCCAGTTTGCATTCATGTGTGTTTATCCATGAGTTTTGTAATAAAGTAAAAAAATAATTTAAAAATTGTGCCTTTGGAATGTCTGGCATCAAATTTCCCCAGAACATCTACCAAGGGGCGATGTCGATAGCCCATTAGCCCAATCGCTATTTCGCATAATAAAATATGCATGACTAGCTCACAACAAAACCGTTATGCATAGCCAAAACTTTGAGCTCTTCATTTAATGGAAGCCTTGCTGATCTGTTCTACAAAGCTCCGCTCTGCGAACACACTGATTCAAGGAACTTTTGAACTCTTTGTTGGTTTCCATCAATACGAATCACCGCTCTGCAAAAACGCAACACAATGATTCACTCTTCAAGACACTTTATCCACGAGACCCACAGGACTCTTAAATCCTCAAGAAGACTTTAACACACTCCAGCTATCCGAATAATTTCGACCACTTGTGCCCCAAGCCCATCTTCAAAGAGAAGATGAGGAGAAACGTCCAGAGCAAACGTGCAAGTAATGCACTTCCCTGCGATCGTTTTGACAACCTAGGTGTTTTCTGTTGTTTCCTCAATAAGTCCCCATGCACAAGTTGCTTACTGTGTTGCGCAGGAATGTTTCGCTGTAGTTATGTACCTTTTTTGCTATAATAGTGAGTTAGCTTTACTCATCATACATTTAGCTTTCTTTATGCTTAGCATTGAACGTTTAAACTGAAAAAGTATTGTTATTCTGCAGCATTTGTATTTATTTAGTTACTGTGCTTTAGCCATGTATGTCTTTTCAAATGCACCGGAGTTAATGAATACGCTTATCAAGGTGAATAGTGTATTTAGCCTGATATTCACTTGAACGTATTGTTTCAGTTTTCACTCCACTTGCACCATTGAAGAATCAGTAAATAGTTGCTATGATAAAATCTATTATTTCTCAACCTTCTGGATTTTTTTCACTCGCCATAAAATCATTCAAATTTTTCAATCTTTCTTCTTCTGTCTGATTTTTCTCCAGATTTGATGGAAGAAGTGTCTGATTGAAGGACAGGGACCAGAGAGTGAATTAATATTGCTGGATTGCATTCCTTGATCTGATGTAATTTGATGAACATCTGCAGGTACAGAAATTGACTGACCTGTTTTTATTTAACGAAAAACAAGGTGATTTTGTCTTTATTTTATATATTGGATGTGCTGTATATCTTTAAATGGGGGGAAAAATGAGACCTCCCCAATCAACTCATTTGCACTAATAAAGTCATGACAGCTACTTGTTATAATAACGCATTGTTTTTACTGTTACTGTCTTGTGTATTACTAAACCAGTGTCATATCAAAATTTAGAATGAATGTTGCTATTGGACATTTTATAACCTACAGTAGATACAAAACCCAATATTTTATTGCTCACTTTGTTTTAAACAATTAAACCAAGACACTTGTGCCTTGACTCAATTCAGCAATTATTACCAATCAAGTTTGTTTCGCAAAATATCATATATAGCTAGCCATATAGCTCTGGAAAAAATTAAGAGCCCACTGCAAAATTATCAGTTTCTCTGGTTTTATTATTTATAGATATGTGCTTGAGGAACATGAACATTTTTGTTTTGTTTTATTCCATAAACTACTAACAATTCCACATAACAATATTGTCACTTAGAACATCTAATTGCAGAAACCGACAACTGGTCAAAATAAAAAACTGAATTGTTTTCAGACCTTGAATAATGCATAGAAATCAAGCTCATATTCAGTGTAAACAACACAATACTAATGTTTGAACCTGGGATGAGTTCAGAAATCCATATTTGGTGGAATAACCTTGACATTTTAATCACAGCTTTCATGCGTCTTGGCATGCTCTCCACCAGTCTTTCACGTTCCTCTTGGGTGACTTTATGCCACTTCTGGTGCAAAAAAATTCAATCAGCTCAGCTTTGTTTGTTGACCATCCATCTTCCTCTGGATCACATTCCAGAAGTTTCCAATGGCGTTTAGGTCTAGAGATTGGGCTGGCCATGACAGGGTCTTGATCTTGTGATTATCCATCCACACCTTGATTGACTTGGCTGTGTGGCCTGGAGCATTGTCCTGCTGGAAAACCCAGTCCTCAGAGTTCAGGAACATTGTCAGAGCAGAAGGAAGCAAGTTTTCTTCCAGGATAACTTGTACATGACTTGATTCATGTGTCCTTCACAAACAAAAATCTGCCCCATTCCAGCCTTGCTGAAGCACCTGCAGATCATCACCGATCCTCCACCACATTTCACAGTGGGTGTGAGACAGTGTGGCTTGTAGGCCTCTCCAGGTCTCCATTAGACGACCAGGTGATTGGGGGGGGGGGCTGAAAATTGGACTCATCAGAGAAGATAACCTTACTCCAGTCCCCTACAGTCTAATCCTTATGGTCTTTAGCAAACCTCAGCCTGACTCTTCTTTGCTTCTCATTGATGAAGGGCTTTTTTCAAGCTTTTCATGAGTTCAGCCCCACCTGGAGGAGCCTGTTTCAAACCGTCCTTGCCATGGACTTAACCACAGCTGCAATTTGCCATTCTTTTTGTAGGTCACTTGATGTCATCCTATGGTTTTGAGTGACATTCGAAGGAGTTGATGATCATCCCAGTCAGTGGAGTGTAGTCTTCACCCTCTACCAGTCTGTAACTTTTGTTGTCCCCAAAGTCTGCTTCTTGACCTTGTTCTTATGAACTGCCGTCTTTGAAATTTTGAGGATGGAAGCAAACTGATGCTCACGCTATCCTTCTGCCAGTAAAGCCAGAATCGAATCATTATTTTTCTCTCAAAACTTTTTCTTTTAAACTTATTTCTCACATGATGAACATATTGTATTCTAATTAAATTTAAGGTACTACTAGCGCTCTTTTTGCCATCCAAACTGGTCTTACTGCAAGAGGATAGTGATGCCCACAGCAGAGGTTTTTATACTTTTCCTCATTTAAATAAGATTTGGTTCAGATGATCACCTAATCAGTACCTCATTAAGTAAAATGAGGCATTTATGTTGGAATTCCAGGATAGACACTGGAATGAAATGGCTGCCGTACATACAGATGCTGATTAAAGAAAAAAATGATGTGGTATCTTAATTTTTTCCAGAGCTCTTTGTGTGTGTGTGTGTGTGTGTGTGTGTGTGTGTGTGTGTGTGTGTGTGTGTGAAGTCACTGAATACATGCCCTTTTTATTACTGGATGTTAAAATGTGTTTTTGAGGAGCGTTCTAAAATGGACTAGACACACATTTTTCTTTGATTGCTGTATTTCAGAAGACACATTTAACTTTTAACCTTTATCTTAAGTGGATCTTTTAATTGCACCAAAATATAAATATTCAACAGAATGTCAAACTGGATTATGGGCAAGCTTGCATCAAGACATGCAGTGAAACAACAAACTACAAAGTTTTGTTCGAACTAGAACATTATTTGTTTTCAAGGCAGCAATAATACTGTAATACTGTGAGTTATATTTGACTGAGCACAAAAAAAATTGAGTCATCACATCCATGGCAATAAACAATAAGTGCGCTTCCATAAGAGTTGATGAAAGTGGGTTCCATTTGGAGTCACATATGTCTCTTCATATATAAATGAGTTAAAACCTGTTGAAACAGGTTACATTGCATATCTTTGTGTGCTGTACTTTTGTAATCAATAGAAATTTTATTATGATTAAAAGAAACTGTGATCTAATCCAGTGTCTCCTCTTGTTTGTTGTGCTCCTTTTTAAAGTGCATATCACAGGTAAATTCAGGAGCAAGATCAATGTAATTCTCCTATTTTATATTAAACTTTGGTCAAATATCTGTAACATTCTGCATTCTCTGCAATTTTTTTTTTACGTTGCGCAATACCAGAAAAATTCAGTTGAAAATCAAGCCATTTGAGGCGAATTGGTCCGCCTCTGAAAAAAACTTTGCATTTGGATTTCCCGGGAAACACTGATTTTCGTGACGTCGCGTGCAGGACGCCTCCCTCTGAATCCTACATCAGCACTGGTTTGTTTATGAGAAAACGACCTGGTGGTTTTCTGCAAATTTCTTCATTATCGCGTAATTATTAAAATGGTTAACAGATGTATCATAGGAGGGTGTAGCAACACCAATCATGATGGGATTAGTACTCATCGTTTCCCAAAAGACCGGACAATGAGAGAGAGAAATGGGAGCGCTTGGTCTACACAGACTGTGCACTGAAACCGTGCAAGTTCTCGCAGCCTGCTGGCGCTTCCGCAGGTAACGTCACAAATCTGGCTCCCAACTCCCTTGGGATTTTTCCAGACGCGTTTTGTTATTTTATTTTTTTCTGCTGTAGACAGATGGCCTTGTGCAAAATTACCCTTCTGGAGGAGTGTGTAAAGGGACATTCTTTCATATAAAAAAACCCACTAAATTGGTCCAGAATATGCCCTTTAACACATTTGAAAGCCACTAAGAAAAAAAAAAACCTTTATTTTTATTTATCACATGCACACTTTCAAGCACAGTGAAATTCATCCTCTGCATTTAACCCATCTGAAGCAGTGAACACACGTGCGTGCGCACACACGCACTCAGAGCAGTGGGCAGCCACACCAGAGTGCCTGGGGAGCAGTCAGGGGTTAGGTACCTTGCTCAAAGGTACGTCAGCCCAAGGCCACCCCACATCAACCTAACTGCATGTCTTTGGACTGTGGGGGAAACCAGAGCACCCAGAGGAAACCCACGCAGACACGGGGAGAACATGCAAACTCCACACAGAAAGGCCCTCGCCGGCCACTGGGCTCGAACCCGGAACCTTCTTGCTGTGAGGTGACCATGCTAACCACTACACCACCGTGCCGCCCTTTTTTTTTTTTTTAAGAAACATTATACACATTAAGGGGCGGCACGGTGGTGTAGTGGTTAGTGCTGTCGCCTCACAGCAAGAAGGTCCTGGGTTCGAGCCCCGGGGCCGGCGAGGGCCTTTCTGTGTGGAGTTTGCATGTTCTCCCCGTGTCCGCGTGGGTTTCCTCCGGGTGCTCCGGTTTCCCCCACAGTCCAAAGACATGCAGGTTAGGTTAACTGGTGACTCTAAATTGACCGTAGGTGTGAATGGTTGTCTGTGTCTATGTGTCAGCCCTGTGATGACCTGGCGACTTGTCCAGGGTGTACCCCGCCTTTCGCCCGTAGTCAGCTGGGATAGGCTCCAGCTTGCCTGCGACCCTGTAGAAGGATAAAGCGGCTAGAGATAATGAGATGAGATGAGATTATACACATTATAAGATATATGGTGCGTTCATGTGCTATGGGAATTATGGTAAATACCAAACGCCGACATGGAAAGCACACATGAACGCCCCCTCTTGTGGTATTTTCCACTGGGCAACTCGTAGAAAATTTTGATACACGAGTTGCCGAGATGAGATGAACTTTAACCTTTTCAACATGGCGGCGAGCGGTACAAGACTAGCTTATGAACCAAGAAAGAAGTGGTTTTCACCTACGGAAAGCTGACTCTCACCTTTTAAACGAGTCATGTTATGTATATTATATTATTATAATACGTATATTATAGCCTAATACAAAATATTCTGTGGCTGTCCAAAGAACGCCAACAATGATCTAGATACTGGCTACTCTCATTGTGGCTACAGCCAAATTTCCAAAAACTGCGTGGCATTCAGTGTGTTAAGAAAATCTCTACTTGTCATGATCAGGAAATATTCAGCATTTTTTGACTTTTGATAACTCATATTCCTGCTGCAGCTGATGAACAAGGCAATCTATAATTGTTTTAGCCAAATAACAGGCCTGATTCTGAATCTGGTCCACCATCTTTAATTTGTCAACAACAACAAAAGCATGTGAACACAACACACTGGTAAATACCACTTCCCAACTGGAAAATATCATCTTCCCATAGCACATAATGTGGACCCAAAATCCAGTTTAATTCAAAACAAGAACTAATTTAAGATTCAATGTACTTTTATATTGAATAAAGGGCACTGAATTACAGACCTTTTTCAACCAACTTCCCTCATTTTATTCATTACTGATCTTTATTTCAATTACTAAATTATGCGAAAGCACATAGCTCATGAGGATTTTTTCTTTATGAACCGTTAATTAAAACTGACTTCATATTTAAGATTTTTTTAAAATATGTTTAACAACTAACTACTGTATGTTTATTTAATAGTGATATCTATGTGCAGCAGATGGGTGGAGACACACAACCCATGCAACTGGCAACTTCACTCACCCTGGTGTGGTTGTGCACCTTGATCTCAGCTCAGCCTTTGACACAGTCTCTCATAATTCTCCTCAAGAGTTTAGCATCAATCTCTCATAATTCTCCCCAAGAGTTTAGCATCCACTGGAATCATCGGCGGCCCCCCTCTTACTTGGTTTAAACCATGTCTTTCTAGTCACCCTCCGTTTGTCCAACAAAAGAATTTCAGATCACAGTCCTGCCCAGTTATTAGCAGTGTTCCACAGGACTCTGTCTTCTGGTCCTATTTATTATTTACCTTCTGCCTCTTGGCTATATTTTCAGGATATTTGGTATTTCCATTCTTCCACCCTCTTCACTCCCTGATTCAAAGTCCTTCCCACACCATTCAATGGCGCGTTTGGTGGCACTGATCTCTGTTTCGTAGCCCTCGGTCTCTCGCCTATATTACATAGCTAGGGTTACAGTGGGGGGCTAGTCCTCTGGTAACCGTGAGAGTTTGACTCCCCACTTACATCTGTATTATAGCGTGCCTTGCCAGATGGCAGTGGGCAACATTTTTATGATGGTCTTTGGTATGACCCGACCGTGAGTAGAACTCGTGATCTCCCGATCGAGAGGCGGACACGCTAACCACTAGGCCACTCCCTGATTGCGTACTGGAAAATAAATCTTGGTTGTCCTGTAACTTTTTCAAACTTAATATTCATAAAACTGAGGTTCTCCTTGTAGATACTAAAAGTACTCTGGCCAAACTTGATTGTTTTTCTCTGACTATTGACAATAACATAGCTCCTCCATTTCCTCAGGTTAAGAGTCTGGGTGTCATCCTTGACATATCACTAATATTACTCTGTCTGTCTGCATATTTATATTTACAGTGGTGCTTGAAAGTTTGTGAACCCTTTAGAATTTTCTATATTTCTGCATAAATATGAGTGAAAACAACATCAGATTTTCACACAAGTCCTAAAAGTAGATAAAGAGAACCCAGTTAAACAAGTGAGACAAAAATATTGTACTTGGTCATTTATTTATTGAAGAAAATGATCCAATATTAAATATCTGTGAGTGGCAAAAGTATGTGAACCTTTGCTTTCAGTATCTGGTGTGACCCCCTTGTGCAGCAATAACTGCAACTAAACGTTTGCGGTAACTGTTGATCAGTCCTGCACACCGGCTTGGAGGAATTTTAGCCCATTCCTCCATACAGAACAGCTTCAACTCTGGGATGTTGGTGGGTTTCCTCACATGAACTGCTCGCTTCAGGTCCTTCCACAACATTTCGATTGGATTAAGGTCAGGACTTTGACTTGGCCATTCCAAAACATTAACTTTATTCTTCTATAACCATTCTTTGGTAGAACGACTTGTGTGCTTCAGGTCGTTGCCTTGCTGCATGACCCACCTTCTCTTGAGATTCAGTTCATAGACAGATGGACATCAATGATGGCAAGCCATTCAGGCCCAGATGCAGCAAAACGGGCCCAAACCACAATACTACCAACACCACGTTTCACAGATGGGATAAGGTTCTTATGCTGGAATGTAGTGTTTTCCTTTCTCCAAACATGATGCTTTTCATTTAAACCAAAAAGTTCTATTTTGGTCTCGTCTGTCCACAAAACATTTTTCCAATAGCCTTCTGGCTTGTCCATGTGATCTTTGACAAACTGCAGACGAGCAGCAATGTTCTTTTTGAAGAGCAGTGGCTTTCTCCTTGCAAGCCTGCCATGCACACCATTGTTGTTCAGTGTTCTCCTGATGGTGGACTCATGAACATTAACATTAGCCAATGTGAGAGCGGCCTTCAGTTGCTTAGAAGTTACCCTGGGGTCCTTTGTGACTTCGCCGACTATTGGAGTGATCTTTGTTGGTCGACCACTCCTGGGGAGGGTAACAATGGTCTTGAATTTCCTTCATTTGTACACAATCTGTCTGACTGTGGATTGGTGGAGTCCAAATTCTTTAGAGATGGTTTTGTAACCTTTTCCAGCCTGATGAGCATCTACAACGCTTTTCATGAGGTTCTCAGAAATCTCCTTTGTTCGTGCCATGATACACTTCCACAAACATGTGTTGTGAAGATCAGACTTTGATAGATCCCTGTTCTTGAAATAAAACAGGGTGCCCACTCACACCTGATTGTCATCCCATTGATTGAAAACACCTGACTCTAATTTCACCTTCAAATTAACTGCTAATCCTAGAGGTTCACATACTTTTGCCACTCACAGATATGTAATATTGGATCATTTTCCTCAATAAATAAATGACCAAGTATAATTTTGTTTCATTTGTTTAACTGGATTCTCTTTATCTACTTTTAGGACTTGTGTGAAAATCTGATGATGTTTTAGGTCATATTTCTTCATATAGAAAATTCTAAAGGGTTCACAAACTTTCAAGCACCACTGTATGCAATATCAGTTGTCTACGCCGATCTCTTAGCTCTAACAGCACTTTTGCTCTGATTACATCTTGTTAGGACTTGGACTATCTCGGCCTCTAGAGGCCACTATTATTTCTGTTGTTGTCATGTTTGTTTTGACTGCTAGAGGCCACTATTGTTTCTGTGTGTTGTGTTTTGTTTTTCCATGTGCCTTGTGCCCCGCCTAGTCCTCATTATTGCCACCCGTGTTATACAGTGGTGCTTGAAAGTTTGTGAACCCTTTAGAATTTTCTATATTTCTGCATAAATATGACCTAAAACATCATCGGATTTTCACACAAGTCCTAAAGGTAGATAAAGAGAACCCAGTTAAACAAATGAGACAAAAATATCATACTTGGTCATTTATTTATTGAGGAAAATGATCCAATATTACATATCTGTGAGTGGCAAAAGTATGTGAACCTCTAGGATTAGCAGTTAATTTGAAGGTGAAATTAGAGTCAGGTGTTTTCAATCAATGGGATGACAATCAGGTGTGAGTGAGCACCCTGTTTTATTTAAAGAACAGGGATCTATCAAAGTCTGATCTTCACAACACATGTTTGTGGAAGTGTATCATGGCACGAACAAAGATTTCTGAGGACCTCAGAAAAAGTGTTGCTGATGCTCATCAGGCTGGAAAACGTTACAAAACCATCTCTAAAGAGTTTGGACTCCACCAATCCACAGACAGACAGACTGTGTACAAATGGAGGAAACTCAAGACCATTGTTACCCTCCCCAGGAGTGGGCGACCAACAAAGATCACTCCAAGAGCAAGGCGTGTAATAGTCAGCGAGGTCACAAAGGACCCCAGGGTAACTTATGAGCAACTGAAGGCCTCTCTCACATTGGCTAATGTTAATGTTCATGAGTCCACCATCAGGAAAACACTGAACAACAATGGTGTGCATGGCAGGGTTGCAAGGAGAAAGCCACTGCTCTCCAAAAAGAACATTGCTGCTTGTCTACAGTCTGCTAAAGATCATGTGGACAAGCCAGAAGGCTATTGGACAAATGTTTTGTCGACGGATAAGACCAAAATAGAATTTTTGGTTTAAATGAGAAGCGTTATGTTTGGAGAAAGGAAAACACTGCATTCCAGCATAAGAACCTTATCCCATCTGTGAAACATGGTGGTGGTAGTATCATGGTTTGGGACTGTTTTGCTGCATCTGGGCCAGGATGGCTTGCCATCGTTGATGGAACAATGAATTCTGAATTATACCAGCGAATTCTAAAGGAAAATGTCAGGACATCTGTCCATGAACTGAATCTCAAGAGAAGGTGGGTCATGCAGCAAGACAACGACCCTAAGCACACAAGTTGTTCTACCAAAGAATGGTTAAAGAAGAATAAAGTTAATGTTTTGGAATGGCCAAGTCAAAGTCCTGACCTTAATCCAATCGAAATGTTGTGGAAGGACCTGAAGTGAGTAGTTCATATGAGGAAACCCACCAACATCCCAGAGTTGAAGCTGTTCTGTATGGAGGAATGGGCTAAAATTCCTCCAAGCCGGTGTGCAGGACTGATCAACAGTTACCGGAAACGTTTAGTTGCAGTTATTGCTGCACAAGGGGGTCACACCAGATACTGAAAGCAAAGGTTCACATACTTTTGCCACTCACAGATATGTAATATTGGATCATTTTCCTCAATAAATAAATGACCAAGTATAATATTTTTGTCTCATTTGTTTAACTGGGTTCTCTTTCTCTACTTTTAGGACTTGTGTGAAAATCCGATGATGTTTTAGGTCATATTTATGCAGGAATATAGAAAATTCTAAAGGGTTCACAAACTTTCAAGCACCACTGTATTTTCGTTTGTATATAAATACTTCCTCAATTTGGTCCCTAGTCACGGAGTCTTTGTGCTGTGATGCTTAGCTCCAGTAACCTCTGTTCCGTGTTCTTTGCCTATGTCTTTGTGGTTTTTTGTACTTTGCTTTTTTTTTGGACTTTGTATTTACCATTTTGGATCTTCTGAGCATTTGAATTTTTGCCTCTTATTTTCTGATTTTTGGCTCTTTTGTTTTGACTTTGAACTTCTGGGTTTTTCCCGTTTATCTTCTGAGCGTTTGGATTATTACCTTTGTTTTTTGCCTTGGGTTTTTCAGCATTGTAAATAAGCTGTTTTTTATACACTACTTTCGCCTCACTCCTCTGCATTTGCGTCATTCCACTGGTGGCCTAGTGGGGGGTTTGCTGGATCATTACCACAGCAACCCGGGTTCGATTCCCAGCAAAACCCTAACGCATCTCATATTGATTATTGCAACTCTATCCTCTCTGGTATTCCTTATAAACTTCAACTGGTTCAGAATTCAGTTGCTTGTCTCATTACCAGAATCCCTTCTATAGAACATATTACTCCTGTCCTCCAGCAGCTTCATTGGTTCCCTGGTAAACAGTGTATTAATTTCAAGATTCTGCTTCTCAGTTTCAAGACTCTTCATAACCTGAAGTTCAATTTAATTTGGTTGTGTCTTTCATTGGGTACAGGCAAATAAAGAGCACAGGCTACACAAGACATGCACACAGCAGAATTCGCAAATTATTATATACAGTTGTGGTCAGTAGTTTCCATACAGTGACATGAATGTCATGCTGGATATGAATGTCATGGCAATATTGGGCTTTCGATGGTTTCTCTGAACTGTTCGTTTTCTGTAGCGAAATGATTGTACAACATATTTCTTTAATAGAAAAAAAACATGAATTTGGTGCAGAAGTTTTCATTTATTTTGGGTTTTCTGAAAACAAAACAGGGTCAAAATTATACATACAGGGTCAAATATGTACATAGACTCAGATTATTAATTCAAAGGTGCTGAGAGTTCCAAAATGTCTATCATCTTGCCAAAGTCTCTTAACTTCCTGTTAGTGATCATGATTGACTACAGCTGGTAGCTTCTCTTTGCCTTCATAAAAAGGGTTTGTTTACAGCCCTCATTGAATTGACCAACACAGTAAAATGGGAAAGTCCAAGGAGCTCAATGCAGATCTGAGAAAGAGGATCGCAGATGTATACAACTCAAGAATGTCTCTTAGAGCCATTTCTAAACAACTGCAGATCCCAAGATCAGTTCAAACAATTGTATGCAAGTTATTGTGAGGTGTAGTCACTTTGTCAAGCCACTTTGCTTCAAGAAAACCTAAACGGTCACCCTCGGCTGAAAGGAAATTGGTTTGGATGGTCAGGAACAACCCAGGAACCACCATGGCACAGCCCTGCCGTGAACTGGAAGGTGATGGATCACTGTCTACAGTTCAGTGAGTTTTATATCACCATGGACTAAGAGACTGCTATCCAAGAAATAATTCCCTGCTCCAAAATTGACACCTTCACGCTTAACTAAAGTTTGCAGCTGACCACACGGACAAAGAAAAAGCCTTCTGGAGGAAAGCTGTATGGTCACATGAGACAAAGATTGTTATTTGGCCACAATGACCACGATGTACAGAGGGACACTGTACGGGCTGGTGGTGGTGGTAGGATCATCATGCTCTGGGGCTGTTTTACTGCCAGTGGAACTGGTCCATTGCACAAAGTGGATGGAATAATGAAGAAGGAAGACTACCTCAGAATTCTTCAGCATAACCTCAAACCATTGAAAACTTTAACATGATTGGGAGTTAAGCCTAGGTCACAACCGGACGTACAATTTTTTGGCCGTGTGATTTTTGGCGTTTCCCAAATCGCTGCGTTTTTTTTGTTCATGGAGAAAGACGCGCGTTGGCCATAAGTTTGTCTTGCAACCTGAAAAAAACGTAAGCGCCCGTAGAGTTTGTTTGACATGACAAAGAACCTCTGCGGCCGGTCTGCGGCCAGTCTGCGGCTCGAAAATCAGCATGTCACACGCACGCCCTCCGTGCGTTTCTTGCATTTTTTGTACGTAGACCGGCCGTAGGAGCACGTACGTCCAGTTGTGACCGAGGCTTTACAACAGGACAGTGAACCCAAACATGCATCAGAGCTGGTTGTGGAGGATAAAGCAGGCTAACATTAAGCTTAAAACAAGCCCTGACTTCAACCCTATTGAAAATAATATGGACCGTGCTTATAAGCCGAGTCCATACCAAGAAAACAAAAAAAATTGAATTGAATTCTACCATGAAGAGTCGTGAAATATCCAACCAGAATTCTGCCAGAAGCTTGTTCATGGGAAACAAAAAATGTTTGGTCAAGGTGAATCTTGCGAAGAGACATTTTACCCAAATATTAGGTGTGCTGTATGTAAATTTTTGACCATGCATGTATACTTTTGACCCTGTGTTGATTTCAGAAAAAACACAAATTGTGCACCGAATTCTAGGGGTTTTTTTTTGCTTGTTTGTTTTGTTTTTTTAAAAGATGTATGCTGTACAATCATTCTGCAACAGAAAAAGAACAGTTCAGAGAAATCACTGAAAGCCCAAATACTGCCATGACATTCATATCCAAGATGGCATTCATGTCACTGTATGTAAACTTCTCACCGCAACTGTATGTATTATAATATCATAAAGACACTTATGGAATCATACAGCTATTGAAACCATTTAAAAGGCTTTCCATAAAAGCCATTTAAAGGATGTAAGACTTAAGCTTGGGTATGACGAAATGTTATATTTGAATAGAATGCCTTTATTGTCACTGCACAAATGTATAATGAAATTTAGTTCATCGCAGGAGAGCAAAGCCGCTGCATATGTACACACCGCCACTCTTGGGCACTTCAGCCCAAGGCCGTCCTACAGTATGTTAACCTAACCTGCATGTCTTTGGACTGTGGGGGAAACCGGAGCACCCGGAGGAAACCCACGCAGACACAGGGAGAACATGCAAACTCTGCACAGAAAGGCCCTCGCCAGCCACGGGGTTCAAACCCAGACCTTCTTGCTGTGAGGCGACCGTGCTAACCACGACACCACCATGCCGTTATATTGCAAGATATAACCTCTGTCCCGTGTATTCGCGCTCATACATGCATATTTCTGAGCCAACTTTTTAAAACCAGTTGAAGAATCCTGTTTACAATTCTACACCCAAACAGCAAGGTTTTTGTGAGCGCTGCGTATATTTCCAAATCAATAGCAGGCTTCTAACTTCATGAGCTATTTCAGCTTGTATTGTTAATGGGCATCTATAATTGTGTGTGTGTGTGTGTGTGTGTGTGTGTGTTTTAATGTGCCCATTGTTGATCTCTGTTCATCAGCCAGCTGAGAGCTGAGGTTTATGGATGGTGTACAGACTCCATATGCAGCCCACTCAAGGATGTCACTTACTGCAGCACTTTAAGTTAGCCACATGCGGAATCTATGATGTATGGCACATTCAGGCTTTTAAGTCTGTTAAGTTGTTAGAGAAATAATTCCTGACATCAAGTGCTTAAGTGTTTAAAAATGCTTAATATGCCATGCGTTGGGCCCTGAAACAAAACTTGAGAAGGTCTGATGTACAGATACTATTAAATTTGCATTTAGAGACCTTTCAAGTGAGAATTCAGGAAACATTATTTTATTTCTTTTTTAGATATTGAAGGTTAAGTTATAGATTTCACCATTAAAGTATTGTACATTTGTAGAATGTTTTTCCATTTATAACTGAGCTATACAGTCAATTACACAGCAGGTACACACTGGCCCTCTTCTTTCCCTCGCTAGATCGTTTTCAGTATTTTCTCCCCTTTTTCTTTTTTCTTTCATTCCCTCTTTCCCCCTCATCTTCATTTTATCTGCTTTTTACTGCTATCTTTTGCTTGAGCCCTTTTTTTCATTTCTTTATTGCTTCTAGTCTTTTTCTCTCATAGGCCATTGTGGTAACTTTCTGCCTCAGCTGTGCCTGTTGTTAATAACTCTCTCTCTCTCTCTCTCTCTCTCTCTCTCTCTCTCTCTCTCTCTCTATATATATATATATATATATATATATATATATATATATATATATATTGCTCAGCGTAAATGAGTACACCCCCTTTGAAAAGTAACATTTTAAACACTATCTCAGTGAACACAAACAATTTCCAAAATGTTGGCAAGACAAAGTTTAATATAGCATCTGTTTAGGGCGGCATGGTGGTGTAGTGGTTAGCACTGTCGCCTCACAGCAAGAAGGTCCGGGTTCGTGCCCTGTGGCTGGCGAGGGCCTTTCTGTGCAGAGTTTGTATGTTCTCTGTGTGGGTTTCCTTTGGGTGCTTCGGTTTCCCCCACAATCCAAAGACATGCAGGTTAGGTTAATTGGTGACTCTAAATTGACTGTAGGTGTGAATGGTTGTCTGTGTCTATGTGTCAGCCCTGTGATGACCTGGTGACTTGTCCAGGGTGTACCCCGTCTTTTGCCCGTAGTCAGCTGAGATAGGCTCCTGTGACCCTGTAGAACAGGATAAAGCGGCTAGAGATAATGAGATGAGATAACATCTGTTTAACTTATAACGGAAAAGTAAGGTTAATAATATAAACTTAGATTGCACATTTTTTCAGTTTTACTCAAATTAGGGTGGGGCAAAAATGAGTACACCCCACAACAAAAACTACTACATCTAGTACTTTGTATGGTCTCCATGATTTTTAATGACAGCACCAAGTCTTCTAGGCATGGAATGAACAAGTTGGTGACATTTTGCAACATCAATCTTTTTCCATTCTTCAACAATGACCCCTTTTAGTGACTGGATGCTGGATGGAGAGTGATGCTCAACTTGTCTCTTCAGAATTCCCCAAAGAAAATAATTTCTTTACACCACAAAGGTGAAGGCTACAAGAAAATCAGCAAAGCTTTACTTATCAGTCAGAATACTGTAGCAAAAGTGGTACAAAAATTTAAGAAAGATGGAACTGCAACCATCTCACAGAGACGTCCAGGTTGTCCACGGAAGTTAACACCTCGACAGGAGCGTCTTCTGATGAGAAGGGTTGAAGAAAATCGGCATGCAAGTTCACTGCAGTTATCTAAAGAAGTAGAAAGCCAAACTGGGGTGACTATTTCCCGTGACACAATACAGCGTACACTGCAGAGGAATGGCATGCATGAATGCCGTCCACGAAAGAAGCCTCTCCTAAAGCCCAGGCACAAAAAAGCCCGCCTAGAGTTTGCCAGGGCTCATGCTGACAAAGATGAAGACTACTGGGACTCTATACTCTGGAGTGATGAGACCAAGATAAATGTTTTTGGAACTGATGGCTTCAAAACTGTATGGCATCGCAAAGGTGAGGAATACTAAGAAAAATGCATGGTGCCTACAGTGAAACATGGTGGTGGCAGTGTCCTTATGTGGGGCTGCATGAGTGCTGCTGGTGTCGGGGAGCTGCATTTCATTGATGGCATCATGAATTCACAGATGTGTTGCTCTATACTGAAAGAGAAGATGCTACCATCACTCCATGCCCTTGGTCGTCGTGCACTTTTCCAACATGACTAAACACACATCTAAGGCCACTGTTGGATTTCTGAAGAAGAACGGGGTGAAAGTGATTCAGTGGCCAAGTATGTCTCCTGATCTGAACCCAATCGAACACCTATGGGGAATTCTGAAGAGACAAGTTGAGCATCACTCTCCATCCAGTCACTAAAAGAGGTCATTGTTGAAGAATGGAAAAAGATTGATGTTGCAAAATGTCACCAACTTGTTCATTCCTGTCATGGTCCTACCTGTGGGCTTCTCTCTTCAGGTAACATCTCCACTCAGCATTACCGGCCACGCCCACACTTCCTCTTATTATCTTTCAGTGACTGTCATTGGCTGTTGCCGATCACCTGCTTTCCCCCTGTGTGTATTTAAGCTGCAGTCCTCTCAAGCTTCTGTGTCAGATCGTCTGCAACTCTCAGCCTGATAACCTGCTCTGTGTTCCTACTACTCTGACTCCTGAAATTGTTCTGTTCCGTTTGACTCTGTCTGCTCTCCAGCCCCGGTACCCTGACCTGCCTTCTGTTCCATTTGATTCTGTCTGCTCTCCAGCCCCGGTAACCTAATCTGCCTTCTGTCCCCTATCTTGCTACCTGATTTGTGACTCTGTGTTCCAGTTTGCTCTCTAACTCCTGCCTCCTGAGGGACTGCTTGCTTGGAGACTGCCTGAAACCCATGTTCTATCAGCCTACAGCCACAGCTCTCTGACTATGCCAGATCCTGTCAGATCTTAGAAGCTGAACAGGGTCAGGCCTGGCCAGTACTTGGATGGGAGACCTCAGATGTCACCACCAGCCCTCCCTGCCTCTCAGTTCTCCTGCCTCTGGACTTCACACACATTCTCCCAACTCCCTATTATTAATAAACTGTGGTTTGAGCGCATTTGATCTCCTCTCCTGTCTGTTTCGTGACACATTCCATGCCTAGAAGACTTGGTGCTGTCCTTAGAAATCATGGAGGCCATACAAAGTACTAGATGTACCGGTAGTAGTTTTTGTTGTGGGGTGTACTCATTTTTGCACCACCCTAATTTGAGTAAAACTGAAAAAATGTGTAATCTAAGTTGATATTATTAACCTTACTTTCACGTTATAAGTTAAACAGATGTTATATAAACTTTGTCTTGTCAACATTTTGGAAATTGTGTTCATTGAGATTGTTTAAAATGTTACTTTTCAAAGGGGGTGTACTCATTTACGCTGAGCTGTGTGTGTGTATATATATATATATATATATATATATATATATATATATATATATATATATATATGAAATACACCATTGCCAGCGTTAAAGCAAACCCGTTGTAATTGCCAGCATTAAAGCAAATAGATGCGTAATGCTTTGGAAAGCTTTCCTGATTATGTGTTTGCTGACGACCATCAAAACAGCGCACAAACAAGCCTTATCAAGCGGTAGGATTTACAAACAAAAGTGGCGTGGCTACGACCCGACACCTGTACAAGACCTGACGGGGGAAGATCTCCGATTTGTGGATTTTACTTCCTACAACATTAAACTTACAGAAGAACAGTGGACTACTTTCCCGAAAGAGCTTTCAGGGCAACATTGGACACTAAGGTGGCTTTTCCACTACCAACGCGGCTGAGTTGGGCTGAGCCGTGCCGTGCTGAGTTGGGCTGAGTCGAGCTGAGCGGGGCTGTTGGAGTTGCATTTCGACTACAACCGCGCTGAACCGTGCTGGCTGGAAGTGGGTGGACACATTGGGTGGAGTTAGCGAAAGTGGGTGGACGTCACGTGATGTCGTTAGGCGGCGCAAACAGTGACATCAGTGATCTTTTAAGCGGTAGTCTCACGACCCAGATAGTAAACAATAAACATGGAGTCGTTAGTGTTGCTGGTCTTGGTGCTGTGGCTTGTTGTCACCGACAACGCCAACAGATACTGGCAAGAGCGTATAGATGAGGAGAGGCGCATAAGGCTTCAGAAATTCTCGTAATTCGTAATTATTATTCTTCCAGGTTTACGGTGTTTACAGATCCCAGCGCGCTCGCGGGGCGTGTGTGGGCACGTGAGGACACTCCTCCTCACCAATCAGTGCACAGGGGAGTGTCTCCTCACGCCCCTAGCCCCACTCGGCTCGGTTTGGCTCGCTTCAGCCCCACTCCAAAACCGTGCGAGTTTTGGGTGCTAAGCAGGGCTGAAGCGAGCTGAGTCGTGCTGCTCTAAGGTAGTCGAAACGCGAGCCATGTCGGGCTGAAGTGAGCTGAAGCGAGCTGAAAAAGGGTAGTGGAAAAGGGCCATAAGAGACTGCATGAGAAAAAACAGTACACCTGTTCGTCAGACCCAGCTAAGTGGTTTAAACTCATTTCACTTTTAAATGGTGTATATTTCAAAAATGGGAGTTTCTCTGTCGAAAGACACGGTCAGAGGCCTGTTGGACTTCCACTTTTAAAATATACGGGTAGAATCTTAAAAAAGCTCCCGCGGGTTAGACGCTACCCAGCTGATGCCACTGCTGCGGCCTTAATTGCATGGATTGAAGCGCAATTGCGCTTTGTCAGAGATGTAATTCAACCGCAACTAAGACCGCAGGTCTCCCGTGCAAGAAAGGTGCAGCGAGATAAATTGGCCTATTTATGGCAACATCGTAGAAAGAGAGCCATACAAATTATTCTGAATAACAGTGAGTACCTGGAAACACCTCCATGTCCCAACAACATCAATGAAGTTCAGTCATATTACTTCGATAAATGCCAAGGCATCACTTTAATTGATGACGTGCCCCTACCTCCACCATGGGGGGATTCGTTACAGTTGCCCGAACCGGAGTTTCTACCGACGTCCTCTCCTTTTACAGAGAGCGAGCTGAGAAGCGTCTTGGACAGTTTGCCTAACAATAAGTCCAGTGGTTGTGATGGGGTCGTGTATGAGACATTGAAATCCACAGGGTTGATAAAAACACTTTTGCCGATCTTTAACACTTGTCTGGCTAATAGACGTGTTCCTGAATCATGGAAAGGAGCACTTATATATAGAATCCCGAAGAAAGATAATGTGCCGAATGACCCCAGCAACTGGAGGGATATTTCTCTCCTGCCAACAATTTACAAAGTGTTCATGAAATGTGTTCTAAGCCGCATCCTTCCCTGGCTGGTGGATGCTAACATCTTGTCCATTAAGCAAAAGGCATATACTGAGAGGCAAGGGATGAATGAACATGTGTTCTGTTTAAAAACGGCCATAGATGATTTCAAACATGAGAGTACGAAATTCAGTGTTTTTGGACTTCCGCGACGCGTTTGGGACACTCCCACATAACATTATGATCAAAGCTTTGGAAGAAATACACCTGCCCCAAGTGTACACGGATCTAATTAAAGACGTGTACAAAAGCTCTTACATCCAGGTCATTTGCGGAGTCCAACTCACAGAACAAATACCTTTGTGCCTTGGCATTAAAACTGGATGTCCATGGAGCGCAGTGAATTTCATTCTAGCCATTAACCAGTGGCTGGAGTGGATGTGTCAGTACGCTCCACTTGAAACCATCTCTCCAAACCCTGTACAAGCATTCGCTGACGATGTGCAAATTTCGTCACGTCAGGAGATCATCATACATAATATGCTCCATAAGACGGACGCTTTCCTCAAGTGGTCGGGTCTCGAAGTAAAGGAGTCCAAATGCGCAGTGCTGTATGAGAGGAGAAGTGGGGGAAACAGGTGGTACCGGTCAAAATCTGACCATGATCCACAGTTCAAAATCCGAAAAACAATAAGAGTATATTCCTGACATGAATCATACACTTATCTTGGACACAGAATTAACGTTGCCGGTGATTGGGACCAACAAATACAAGAAATAATTACGGAGTACACCATACGGTTGCAAAAAATCGACGCATCTCCCTTGCCCCTGCTTATGAAAATAGATGCTATCAGACAGATAGCTCTATTTAAAGTGCAACACTTCTTCGCCAATGTTCATGTTCCAAGAAAGGTTTTGCAGGACTTAAACAACACAACTGTTAAGACAGAGGATGGCTTGGTATGAACAGTCACACGACCCGCGATGTTATCCATCACAGTAGACATGAAGGGGGCCTAGGTGTTCCTGACTTTGAGTGGACTTACTTCTCTACTAGGCTTTCACATTTACTTTGCATGCTAAATAATGATGATGACACCGTAAGAGAAATGGCCCGTGCTTCTCTTTTTCTCGACCTTGGGAAGCGCAAAGTCCCCCTCGCCCAAGAAGCGGAGCCCAGCTTTCTAGGATTCCGCAAGAAAGCGAATGGAAGACTTGAGACTCACGCTCCTGGTTTCGGGGTTAGATCGGACTGGCCTGATCTCAATGATCTATGTCACTGGATTGGAGTTGACTTGCAGTGGTCTGGAGCCGACATCGCAAATATAACTACTGAAGAAATAATTAAAGATAAAAACATTAGCGTGACTGCAACAGTGTTGCAAGACAGATTGCGCTATTCACTTCCATCTAAAAATAGCCGCGCGTCTCTGCTGTCAGTTAAACACCAGCAGCGTCAGAGACATTGGAGGGGACTCAAACTCCAAGGAAAACTGGCTTGTGTCCTTTTTGCAGATCACTCCATTTCACACACAATATTTTATAATTCATCTATTGATGAAGATATAATCATTTTTACAGTCAAAGCGAGGCTTCAGGTATACCCAACAAAATTAAATCTGTCTATCTGGTATCCCCGTTCCCATTCACCTTTATGTATACATCATGAAGAACAGCAAGTCATCGAATCCATGTCGCACATACTGAACGTTTGTCACTTTTACAAAGGTCTTTATGTATCCAGGCATGATAGGGTTGTGGACATTATATCAGAAAATTTACCTTCATTATTTTCTCCAGATGTGTCCATTCACATAAACTGTGTTGTTAGACAGGAAATGTTTTCTAGGTGGCCTGAAGAAATGTCTGTGTTTTCTGACCTGAATGCCAACAGGCCTGATATTGTTATCATTGATGAGAGCAGCATGAAAGTACATATTATAGAAGTAGGATGCTGTTTTGATTCTACTCTAGAGGAGGCTTTCTTAACAAAGCTTGTTAAATATCGCCCTCTGGTCCAGCAGATAACTGACCTTGGCTATAAATGCCAATATCTGGTGCTCATTTTTGGCAGCCTGGGCCATGTTCATAGGCTTGCCATTAGGGGTCTAATGATGGTTGGCTTTACCAAAGCTAGGGCAAAACAAATAGCCAAATACTGTTCAATATCATGCATCATTGGAAGTCGCCATATATGGAGGAGAAGGTGTTGTGTGTATCCTTAAACCAGCTGTTTGTAGTGTTATCAGACCCACATGTCTGGATTGTGCCTGAGCATTTGTATCTGCAATATTTATGTCCTTATGTAATATTATTATGAATTGCGGACATAAATAAAGTTGTTAAAATATGAAATACACCACTCCTATTTTTCATGCGAGCTACATCTGAGACATGGAGAACCAAAACTGTGACTTAAATCTCTATATGTCACTCGTGAGGAAGTCGATGAATTGTTTTGATAAATTTGGGTCCTTTTTGTTTGTGAATGTATCTCTCTCATCTCTCATTATCTCTAGCCGCTTTATCCTTCTACAGGGTCGCAGGCAAGCTGGAGCCTATCCCAGCTGACTACGGGCGAAAGGCGGGGTACACCCTGGACAAGTCGCCAGGTCATCACAGGGCTGACACATAGACACAGACAACCATTCACACTCACACCTACAGTCAATTTAGAGTCACCAGTTAACCTAACCTGCATGTCTTTGGACTGTGGGGGAAACCGGAGCACCCGGAGGAAACCCACGCGGACACGGGGAGAACATGCAAACTCCGCACAGAAAGGCCCTCGCCGACCCCGGGGCTCGAACCCAGGACCTTCTTGCTGTGAGGCGACAGCGCTAACCACTACACCACCGTGCCGCCTGTGAATGTATCTATATAATAAAAAGAAAATCACATGTTGGCTTGAAGATATGAAGTTTATCTTCTCATGTTGAAAAACACGCATGTTTTTTAATACAAAATACATCGTGGATCTGAGCGACATATTTAAATAATATTGGCTGTATTTGAGTGGTATATCAGATATATACCATATCTGATATACCACAAAGAAAAGCCAGCTATTATTATTATTATTATTATTATACACGGGGCGGCGCGGTGGTGTAGTGGTTGGCGCTGTCGCCTCACAGCAAGAAGGTCCTGGGTTCAAGCCCCGGGGCCGGCGAGGGCCTTTCTGTGCGGAGTTTGCATGTTCTCCCCGTGTCCGCGTGGGTTTCCTCCGGGTGCTCCGGTTTCCCCCACAGTCCAAAGACATGCAGGTTAGGTTAACTGGTGACTCTAAATTGACCGTAGGTGTGAGTGTGAATGGTTGTCTGTGTCTATGTGTCAGCCCTGTGATGACCTGGCGACTTGTCCAGGGTGTACCCCGCCTTTCGCCCGTAGTCAGCTGGGATAGGCTCCAGCTTGCCTGCGACCCTGTAGAAGGATAAAGCGGCTAGAGATAATGAGATGAGATTATTATACACATTCCTTTCGGGTGTTCAACGCGTCTTTCTCTTTCAAAATTCTCTCAAAATCTTCCATATTTAACAAAGCAAACCTGGCGACCATGTTTGTTTACAAATTGTCACAGTCGCTCGCTAGCGCGGAAGTTTTACATGTAATACTTATGGAATTTTCAATTCACTGCAACAGTTTACTGCGGACGCCGCCAGTGAATACAGAAATGCTTCAGCCCATGTGCACCAGAAAACTTTCTCACTGAATATTTGCATCAGCTCTGACATGTGATTTCATGTTGTCTTGACAACCAAGCAATATCGTAAACCATATTCAACGCTCATTCTCCATTGGGTAGAGTGACCTAATGCAGGGGTTCCCAAACAAACTTTTCCATGCCAAGGCCCCCCAAACAGTATTAGCTTCTGGCCGGGGACCCCCTTTGCAAACCCACAGACAATGCTACAAAATATGTAAAGAAACATCAACTTTCAGAATGTTTTCTCTTACTTTTATTCAATAGTCAATAATTGTTACATTTGTTTAGCATAAGAATATTATTAACTAACATGTTTTCAACACAAATATTTTCGCACTGAACAATAAACTGTATAACCTCCTGTAGTACCTGATTCAACTCGTTATCCATCCTTTTTGCGACCAGTGCCTTGCGATGGAGCATGCAGTGTGTGGCCACTACATGCGGGGCCTTCTGCTTAATGAGAGCGGTCACTCCAGTGATCTTCCTGGTCATTGCCGCGGCTCTGTCCAAACACCCCCACACACACAACGGGTCCAGTCCAATCCGTTAGACTTGATGTAATCATCCAAAACTTGAAAAATGTCTTTCCCAATAGTTCTTCTTTCAAGTGCTTTACAAAATAGTATTTCCTCCACAAATCTTTCCTGTGAAATAAATCTGATGTACACAAGCAGTTGGGCCTCATTGGATAAATCTGTGCTCTCATCCAGCTGAAGTGCGATGTATTCGCTGGCTCTCACCTGCTCCAACAGCTGAGCAGATACGTCTTGAGCCATGTCACCAATCCGTCGGCTCACGGTGTTATCAGAGAGTGGGACAGCATCGATTTTTTTGGCAGCATCCTCACCAAGCAATTCTCGGACAATGTCTTTGGTGGCTGGTAAAATCAAATCTTCTCCAATTGTGTGAGGTTTTTTAGCACGAGCAATGTGGTACGAGGCTAAAAATGATGCCTTCAGGGCCCACTCGGGGACAGTAGCTTGCTGGGTGAATGCAGCAGATTGCCTGACCAAATGCTCTTCTTTGCATCTGAAGAAATCTACTGTTTTTTCGGCATCTGTCGGATGTTTTTGTACCAAGTGACGCTGAAGTTTCAAAGGTTTTAAGCACTCATTTGACAGGGTCTCCAGACAGAGGACCCATTTCGGGCAATCATGGCCATTTTTCTAAGTATGGCTTTACAGCCATACAATGTATGCTGCCTCATATTTTCGGATTTTAGTTGGCCAGGACTTCTTAGTTTTTTTCACAGCAGTGTCCTCCACAGCAGGGCTGTTGGTTTGTTCCTTCGGTCTCTTCTTCAAAAACCTGTCCATTTCGCGCTAGCAATACGCTAGCTTGAGGAGCAAAGCAGCTTGATAAATGGCGCAAACTGCAACGTCACAGGCAATCGGAGAGATGAGCATGGCAAACAATGTTTTGATATGATGTATTATTATTAATAATTATATTTTATAATAATGATTAAAAAACTAATTACAATATATTTAATAATAATTATTTTAAAAAAGTATATATATTTTTCGCAATTTTTTTGTTATCGTCCCTCCAACTTTCTGAGGCCCCCCTAGCGCCCCCTGGCGGCCCCCCAGGGGACTGCAGCCCCCACTTTGAAAACCACTGACTTAATGCATGCAGGATAAGCGATATGATAACGATATTGCATGCTATCCAACCAAATGAATGAAACCTGCTAGAAGGGAATAGAACACGTTTTTATTCCATCAAAAAAGTGTCCTGTATGGATAATAATTCTTGATATTTCACTCTGATGATGTCACTCCCAGTGTTTTCTTGCTGACTAGACGCGTGTTGTCAAAATGGCGAACCGCTTCAAAATAAAAATTATTTTGATTGACTTGCATTTTTTTGTTTGTTGTTTTTAGATGTGTCCATGTAATATAAAGAATATTACATGGTGGCATGAAGATATAAAGTTCATCTTCTTGTGTTGAAAATATTTTCACCCATTTGTTTCACTCATTCATGAATATGTTCACACTTGAAAAACTTCATTCATACAGTGGTTTTAACTAAGACAAGCGTATACATACATACATACATACATACATACATATATACATACATACATGCACATGTATCTCGACTTGTCTCAGCTAAAACCACCATTTCCTTTTCAGCAGAAAATACACCCAGACAACCACAAGCCTGTGAAAAACAGGAAAATGACACATAAGGCATTTGGGTGCTGTGGGATGGACAAACATGCACAGAAAGCAAAGGCCAGGATTTATAGGAGCATAAAAATAAAACCAACTTTTATTGCTGTGTTGGAGAATGGCAACAACGAAACAATGCAGCAATAGGATGAGGCATGCTTGAGATTGTGTTGCAGGTGCTTTTGAAGAGAACGCCCTTACATTAGCTTGAATGCTTTGCATGTTACAAACAAGACGGCTTGGAGTACATAATGCCTGAGCCTAGGATACAACCTACCTTTTTGACAAACACATTTTGATCAATCAGATCTATTCCTAACGGATCCCTCTGGGATTAATTTTCCGATTGTCCCTGAACAGTAGGACAAGGACACTGACCATCATTATATTATATTCTTACCTTTATTTACTTACTTTCTTCACAACAAATTGAAATTCATCATTCTTCAGTGAGAAGGATTGTTTACCATCATCTCAGGTGTAGGCATCCCAGCAAGTACATTCTCAGGTCAGACTCCTGAAAGCTCAGAGATATCAAGAAAAATTCAACAGTGGTGCTTGAAAGTTTGTGAACCCTTTAGAATTTTCTATATTTCTGCATAAATATGACCTAAAACATCATCGGATTTTCACACAAGTCCTAAAAGTAGATAAAGAGAACCCAGTTAAACAAACGAGACAAAAATATTATACTTGGTCATTTATTTATTGAGGAAACTCGCTCATTATCCGTTTTGAGTCAGTTGACACGTCAGACGTGTGTATGACTAGCAGTCTTCAGCAGAGCTCTCCATTCAGCACAGTCTTGAGTTGCCTCCTCTGCGATATTCCATAACTTCAACACTACATTCAGACTGCAACCTGAAACGACCCATATCTGATTTGTTGTGAAATCCGATTTTTTTGTTAGGCCGTTCACATTACCAATTATATGAGACTTGTATGCGATCTCCAATATGAACGGAAAACGACCCAAAAGTGTCCCGCATGCGCAAATTGACACGTAATAAGCACATCTACGTAATACGTAAACCAAAAAAAAGCGCACTCTTCATGTTTAATGATTTCTTTTTTTTGTTTATTTGTTTAATTATCTGGTTAGTGTTAAAGTGTGAGGTCTCGTGTGTGTTTTTGTTTCTGAACTGAAATGAAAACGTGTAGCCTGGTAACGAGGGTTGACTTAATGTCTCTCTAATTTCTATATAAGTGCACTACATGTTACTAGGAAGTAATGGATTTTTAAACTCTATATAGTGCACTCGAGCTTCAGTAGGCAGTCATTTGGGATACGGCCGCTGTATTACCAAACTCTTAATTCAGGCTTAATAATTTGCACATATTTATTTCATCATATTAATAAACTTTTTCTACATTTTTATAAATATTTATTTAGATTGTTTATAGCCAGCTGAATTCTGCAAGTTCTCTCAGCGCTGGCTCAAGGTGCATAAACACCAGTGCAGTTTGCTATGGAGATGAAGCGAGACCTGGCGATGTGGTTTTTGTGGCGGCGGCGGAACTCACACAATAATCTGATTAATGTGGGCAGCAGACTAATGAGACCGAAGGTGTCAAATTACTGGAAATTTCCAGAACAATCTTATAATCTTGTAATACAGGATGGTTTAAGTTATAAATCAGTTATAGAAACTGTTTTATTTAATCAGGCTAACAGATAAACATCCAGGTCCCTACCAAATCCACCATTAGCTTGATCAATTCTATAAAAGTCTATTTAAATTCTGAAACCTGTACAAATGTTGTTGTTTTCCACCAAAGAGGTGGGATTAGCCAACGCAGAATAGTGACGTTTGTCTCTTGTTGATGACGTGTAGGTCACATGAATGCGACCTGTCTGGTCAGACTGCAGTCGCATGTGAAAATATCGGATATGCATCGGATTTAGGACCACATATCCAAGCGGCCTGGGTCGCATGTGAAAAAATCGGATCTGTGTCGTTCAGATTGTCAATAACAAATCGGATACAGGTCGCATATGGGCAAAAAAATCGGATATGGGTCGTTTCAGGGTGCAGTCTGAACTTAGTCCAAGTCAGCACGGACAGATTCTTTCCAGCTTTTTCGAGGTCGGCCACGGTGGTTCGCTCCTTCAACTTCCAAGGTAGTACGTCTCTTGATCCAAGAATTGCTGCATTGGACGTGTCCAAACCAATGTAGACGATTGCATCTGAGGACAGTGTCAAGGCGACGGAGGTTCAGCATCCGCAGAAGAGAAGACGTGCTAATTCGTGTTCCTCTTTTGACATTGCACATCCATAAAAGCATGGCTCTTTCATTACGCTCAAGCCGTTTTTGGTCATCTCTTCGGAGTACCCAACATTCAGAACCATATAACATGGTGGTACGCACACAACTACTGTATAGTTGGCCACGGGTATGAAGTGAGACAGCTTTGCAGGTGGGGTAGGTTGTGTGCTTCAGTGACCCCTAGAGCTACATCGGCTGGAGTATTAAACTCCTGGTAGGGTCACCCATGCCATACAGGTCAAAGGGTAGAGGCCAGACTAAGTAGGATCTCCTGGTCCTCCAGGTTGGGGGTTGGTGGTAGGAAGGGCATCCAATCATAAAATATTGCTTCAATTTTTCTCTTATGGCAGTTATAAGTAAAGTTCATAAGAGAGGTACTGGAAACCATATGGCTGAAGGTGTCACTCCCGGTAGGACTGGTGTTAGATGTGGGCCCAGTCAGATCGATAGTCAGCGACCACGTCAGAATTTTAGAGTTAGCACATGGAATGTCGGAACAATGAGAGGGAGATCAGGTGAAGTAGTGGAAGTGTTGTCCCGGCGGAACATTGACATCTGCGGCATTTAGGAAGTCTGGTGGAGAGGAGCATCCATTAGAATGATCACAGGGAAAGATTCAAGGTATAAGTTATTTTGGATTGGTAATGAGAAGGGCATTGGAGGTGTTGGGATTTTGCTTGCTGAAAAGTGGGTGGAAAATGTCTATGATGGGAAGCGTGTCAAATCATGCTCATCAAACTCATTGTTGGAAAACGTATTGTGACTGTGCTATCAGCCTATGCTCCACAAGCTGGCCTCAGCGATGATGAGAAAGACTCTTTCTACCAAGATCTACTAGCAACTGTAGCCAATATAGGTGCTTTGGAGATCCTCTTCCAATGTGGTGACTTCAGTGGACACATTGGAATGATGGCTGCTGGATATGATGGTGTTCATGGAGGAAAGGGTTATGGCACTCGAAACACAGAGGGTGAAAGGTTACTTGAGTTTGCTGTTGCCAACAATCTAGTTGTAGCCAACTCCCATTTCATGACGAGAGATAATCATCTGGTGACGTACAAGTCTGGGGGCAATTGTAGTCAAGTGGATTACATCCTGGTCATGCAACGTGACCTCAAACTGGTGTGCAATGCAAAAGTGAAAATGATCCAATATTACATATCTGTGAGTGGCAAAAGTATGTGAACCTTTGCTTTCAGTATCTGGCTTCGGGTTGTTGTCTTGCTGCATGACCCACCTTCTCTTGAGATTCAGTTCATGGACAGATGTCCTGACATTTTCCTTTAGAATTCGCTGGTATAATTCAGAATTCATTGTTCCATCAATGATGGCAAGCTGTCCTGGCCCAGATGCAGCAAAACGGGCCCAAACCATGATACTACCACCACCATGTTTCACAGACAGGATAAGGTTCTTATGCTGGAATGCAGTGTTTTCCTTTCTCCAAACATAACACTTTACATTTAAACCAAAAAGTGCTATTTTGGTCTCATCAGTCCACAAAACATTTTTCCAATAGCCTTCTGGCTTGTCCACATGATCTTTAGAGCAAACTGCAGACGAGCAGCAATGTTCTTTTTGGAGAGCAGTGGCTTTCTCCTTGCAACCCTGCCATGCACACCATTGTTGTTCAGTGTTATCCTGATGGTGGACTCATGAACATTAGCCAATGTGAGAGAGGCCTTCAGTTGCTTAGAAGTTACTCTGGGGTCCTTTGTGACCTCACCGACTATTACACGCCATGCTCTTGGAGTGATCTTTGTTGGTCAACCACTTCTGGGGAGGGTAGCAATGGTCTTGAATTTCCTCCATTTGTACACAATCTGTCTGACTGTGGATTGGTGGAGTCCAAACTCTTTAGAGATGGTTTTGTAACCTTTTTCAGCCGGATGAGCATCAACAGCGCTTTTTCTGAGGTCCTCAGAAAGCTCCTTTTTTCTTGCCATGATACGCTTCCACAAACATATGTTGTGAAGATCAGACTTTGATAGATCCCTGTTCTTTAAATAAAACAGGGTGCCCACTCACACCTGATTGTCATCCCATTGATTGAAAACACCTGACTCTCATTTCACCTTCAAATTAACTGCTAATCCTAGAGGTTCACATACTTTTGGATCATTTTCCTCAATAAATAAGTGACCAAGTATAATATTTTTGTCTCGTTTGTTTAACTGGGTTCTCTTTATATACTTTTAGGACTTTTGTGAAAATCTGATGATGTTTTAGGTCATATTTATGCAGAAATATAGAACATTCTAAAGGGTTCACAAACTTTCAAGCACCACTGTACATCATGTGACATACAGGCCTTTGTAAGCACATTAAATGTTTATATTCATGACATCACAAGTATGGCATTCATGGAAGGGTGGTGAGGAAAAAGCCCTTTCTTTCCAAAAATAATATGGCAGCACAAATTGCATCTTAACAAAGTGCAAAAGTTCTAGAACAATATCCCTCGGACTGATGAGACCAGTGCCAAGTTTGACGAAAACCAAACATAGCATATCACCACAAACACCTCGTAGCAACTGTCAAACATAGTGGTAGAAGGGTGATGATTTGGGCTTCCAGCCACTGGATCAGGGAAACTTGCAGTCATTGAGAAAATGACAAATTCCACTTTATACCAGAATATCCTTCAGACAAATGTGAGGCCATCTGTCCAGCAGCTGAGACTACAGCATCTTGATATGGCATGTTAATATCTCTGCAGCAGATAAGAAGACACTGCAAAGAGTAATAAAGACTGCACAAAAAAAATCAACAAGCAGCTGCCTGCTCTTGAGGACATATACACATCCCGCTGCCTGCAGGAAACATACTGCATCCTAAGGGACTCATCCCACCCCGCCCATCAGCTGTTCCAATGTCTGCCCTCAGGCAAATGTTACAGATCATGCACCACAAGATTCAAAAACAGTTTCTATCCCAAATCTATCACCACACTGAACTCTGCTCTGAAGTCTCACACACACACAATATAATCAATAACATGTCAGTCTACCCATCCATCCATCTATTATCTGTAGCCGCTTATCCTGTTCTACAGGGTCGCAGGCAAGCTGGAGCCCATCCCAGCTGACCATGGGCAAGAGGCGGGGTACACTCTGGACAAGTCGCCAGGTCATCACAGGGCTGACATATGTCGAGTTATGTGAATGCCTGTACATTTGTAAATGTTTCATGTTTGTACATTTTGTCTTTATCTTTTATGTCTGTAAATTTGGAAACTCTAATGTCTGTACATCTTTCTTGTTTATAAAGTGTGAATCTTTTTATGTAAATCTGTAATCTTTTATGTATATATCTGAGGACTTGATAGATTTTAAATCATGACATTCGCATGGATTACATGGTGGTGTAGTGGTTAGCACTGTCGCCTCACAGCAAGAAGGTTCTGGGTTCGAGCCCAGTGGCCGACAGGGGCCTTTCTGTGTGCATGTTCTCCCCGTGTCTGCATGTGTTTCCTCCGGGTGCTCCGGTTTCCCCCACAGTCCAAAGACATGCAGGTTAGGTTAATTGGTGGCTCTAAATTGACGGTAGGTGTGAATGTGAGTGTGAATGTTTGTTTGTCTCTGTGTCGGCCCTGTGATGACCTGGCAACTTGTCCAGGGTGTACCCCGCCTCTCACCCATAGTCAGCTGGGATAGGCTCCAGCTTGCCTGCGACCGTGTAGAACAGGATAAGCGGCTACTGATAATGGATGGAAGGATGGATGGATGGATGGATGGATATAGGTGTTGGACTGGCCAATTCGAAGTCCAGACCTCAACCCCTTTGAGATGCTGTGACGGGATCTTAAGAGAGCTGTGCATACAAGAATGCCCTCAAACATCAATGAACTGAAGCAAGGTTGTCAAAACGAGTGGATCAAAATTTCTCCAAAACAATGTGAGAGACTGTTAAACTCTGACAGAAAACATTTACTTCAAGTTATTTGTGCGAAAGGTAGTTCTACAAGTTACTGAATTATAGGGTGTACTTTTTTCCCACCCAGTTTCTGAATGTCAATTTACTTCCATTCATCCATCCACTATCTATACCACGTATCCATCAGGGTAACAAGGGAAGCTGGAGCCAATCCCAGCTGATTTCAGGCGAGAGGTGGGTTTCACCCCGGGCAGGTTGACAACCTATCACAGGGTTACAGAGACAAACAATCATTCACACTCACATTCACACTCATGGGCAATTTTCTCATCTCATCTCATTATCTCTAGCCGCTTTATCCTTCTACAGGGTCGCAGGCAAGCTGGAGCCTATCCCAGCTGACTACGGGCGAAAGGCGGGGTACACCCTGGACGAGTCGCCAGGTCATCACAGGGCTGACACATAGACACAGACAACCATTCACACCCACATTCACACCTACGGTCAATTTAGAGTCACCAGTTAACCTAACCTGCATGTCTTTGGACTGTGGGGGAAACCGGAGCACCCGGAGGAAACCCACGCGGACACGGGGAGAACATGCAAACTCCACACAGAAAGGCCCTCGCCGGACCCGGGGCTCGAACCCAGGACCTTCTTGCTGTGAGGCGACAGCGCTAACCACTACACCACCGTGCCGCCACTCATGGGCAATTTTAGAGTAGCCAATTGACCAACTCCACATCTCTTTGGACTGTGGGAGGAAACTGGAGCACCCAGAAGAAGCCCATGCAGACATGGGAAGAACATGCAAACTCCACACAGAAAGGCACCAATCAGCCAGCAGTTTCAAAGCCCGAACCTTCTCGCTGTGAGGCAACAGTGATAATCACTGCAACACCAAGCTCCAACTTGTTAATTTACTTTTTGAAAAAAAAAAACTACATATTAAAATCTGTTGTGTTTTTAGTTGTTACCTGAGGTTATTTGTTTGTTTTTGGAAGCTGGTCAGGACCACACAATTGTTATTGAGGCCATGATAACGGAAACATAGAATTGAAGGACGATGTGCTTTCTTTTTCACATGTACGTCTTATCATGAGAAGTTCCTTTCTTTCTCCATACTCTTCTCTTCCCATCATTCTGGAACAAGCTGATCTTTGTCTGGATGATCTTTGGATGTTATTCCAGAACAGTCTTTTTTTTTTCCTCACTTAGATTTTTATTTTTTATTTTTTGCAAACAAATCTAGTCTTCCTGCTTTTGAGGCTAACCAGTGGTTTACATCTTGTGGTGAACCCCCTGTATTTGCTGTGTTGAAATCTCCTCTTGAGTGTTGACTTTGACACTGATACGCATACCTCCTGTGTAAAACACTGTGTAAAACGGTATGGGAAGATTTGCAAATCATGGAAACCCTATATTTCATTGAAAATAGTACAAAGACAATATACCAAATGTTGAAACTGAGAAATTTTACTGTTTGTTGAAAAACGTGCTCATTTTGAATTTGATGTCAGCAACATGTTTCAGAAAAGTTGAACAGGGGCAACAAAAGACTGAAAAAGTTGTATAATGCAAAAAACAAAACAAAAAAACCCCCCTCCAAACTAATTTGGTTACTTGGCAACAGCCCAGTAACATGATTGGGTATAAAAAGAGCATCCCAGAGAGGCAGAGTCTCTCAGAAGTAAAGATGGCGAGGGGTTCACCGCTCTGTGAAAGACTGCGTGGGCAAACAGTGCAACAATTTAAGAATAATGTTCCTCAATGTAAAATTGCAAAGAATTTGGGGATCGCATCATCTATGGTACATAATATTATTAAAAGATTCAGAGACTCTGGAGAAATCTCTGTATGCAAGAGACAAGGCTGAAAACTGACATTGGATGCCTGTGATCTGCATTAAAAGCAGACATGTCTCTGTAGTGGAAATCACTGTATGGGTTGAGGAACACGTCAGAAAACCATCGTCTGTGAAAACAGTTCATTACTGCATCCACAAATGCAAGTTACAACCAGATAGAAACAATATCCAGAAACACCGCCACCTTCTCTGGGCCCAAGCTCTTTTATGATGGACTGAGGCAAAGTGGAAAACTGCACCGAGGTTTGACGAATCAAAAGTAGAAATTCTTTTTAGAAATCATGGACACCACGTCCTCCAGGCTAAAGAGGAGACGGACCATCCAGTTTGTTATCAGTGCACAGTTCAAAAGCCAGCATATGTGGTGGTATGAGGGTGAATTAGTGCACATGACATGGTAGCTCGTACATCTCGGAAGGCATCATTAATGCTGAATGATTTTTACATGTTTCAGAGCAATATGCTGCCATCCAGACAAAATCTTTTTCAGGGAAGGCCTTCCTACTTTCAACAAGACAGCGCTAAACCACTTTCTTCACATAATAATAATAATAATAATAATAATAGCCCTGTGATGACCTGGCGACTTGTCCAGGGTGTACCCCGCCTTTCGCCCGTAGTCAGCTGGGATAGGCTCCAGCTTGCCTGCGACCCTGTAGGACAGGATAAGCGGCTACAGATAATGAGATGAGATGAGATAATAATAATAATAATAATAATAATAATGTTTATTACTTATATAGCACATTTTGCATGCATATATGATCAAATGCACTTAAAATAATTATTAAAACTGTATATTAAAACTACATGGCTCTGTAGTAAAAGAGTCTGGGTGCTAAACTGACCTGTCTGCAGTCCAGACCTGTCTCCCATTATTACATTTGGTGCATTATGAAGTGTGAAATATGACAAAGGAGACCCCAAACTGTTGAGCAACTGAAATTGTATATCAGGCAAGAATGGGACAACATTTCTCTTTGAAAACTATAGCAATTGGTCTCCTCAGTTCCCAAACGTTTGGAGTGTTGTTAAAAGTAGAGGTGATGCAACACAGTGGTAAACATACCCCTGTTCCAACTTTTCTGAAACGTATTTCTGACATCAAATTCAAAATTAGCATATATTTTTCAAAAAACAATAAAATTTCTCAGTTTCAACATTTGATATGTTGTCTTTGTACTATTTTCAATGAAAAACAGGGTTTCTATGATTTGCAAATTATCACATTCTGTTTTTATTTACAGTTTACACAGCGTTCCAACTTTTTTTGGAATTGGGGTTGTACTTTATAGATTTTACTTTTTTAGGTTTTTGTTTCAATCTTACGTCCCTGTTTTTATGTTCATTCACTTGGTACTTTGATGAATAATAATAATAATAATAATAATAATAATAATAATAATAAATTGTTAAAGCTATACAGCCTTTTGATTTCATAAAATCGATGAAATTTAGTTCCCTCTGAAATTTGGTCATTGCGATATATGTTTATTTCTGCAATATCTAAAAAAAAAAACCCAGGCCATTCTGTGGCTGTGAAGTTATTTAATTTGAGGGGATTCCCTAGCAAATAATGTGCATGAAATCGCTCGCTTCGTACAGTCAAGCAGACAGAGGAAGTCTGGTGTGCGGATGCACAGGTTTACCTTCTTCCTCATCTTTTTCTTCTTCTTTTGGGTTTTATGGCAGCTGGCATCCAGTGTTGCATTACTGCCATCTACAGGTTTACCTTGACCATGCACTGACCGTTACATCATTCTGTCGCTAAACGAACAGCTGATCACACCGAGGTGCTCGCTGACCGCCGATATTTATTAGTTTGGTCCTGCGTTTCCTTTCCTTTGCAACATAACGTCTTTTCTTCTCACGTTCCGTTACTGTAGTCGGTCTTTCACGTTTCATTCGCACACTTGCGTCCTCCATTTTTCTCTCCTGTTTCAAATTTGTATCCCACAATGCCTTGCATGAACGGGGAAAGTCCACCACGTGATGCATGACGTAGTATCTTGAATTGGGTCATGGTGAAGCAGGAAAAAATAGCGGAGAATTTAGGGCCATGTGGCTGTAAATTCGTTAATTCCTTTATTTAAAAAAACATAATAAAATTGGAAGTCTGTGATTTGAATTCAGTAGCTTTCGATCCACTAAACAAATATAATTGGGTGTCAGAGAAAATTCTGGGTGGCACGGTGGTGTAGTGGTTAGCGCTGTCGCCTCACAGCAAGAAGGTCCTGGGTTCGAGCCCCGGGGCTGGCGAGGGCCTTTCTGTGTGGAGTTTGCATGTTCTCCCCGTGTCCGCGTGGGTTTCCTCCGGGTGCTCCAGTTTCCCCCACAGTCCAAAGACATGCAGGTTAGGTTAACTGGTGACTCTAAATTGACCGTAGGTGTGAATGTGAGTGTGAATGGTTGTCTGTGTCTATGTGTCAGCCCTGTGATGACCTGGCGACTTGTCCAGGGTGTACCCCGCCTTTCGCCCGTAGTCAGCTGGGATAGGCTCCAGCTTGCCTGCGACCCTGTAGAACAGGATAAAGCGGCTAGAGATAATGAGATGAGATGAGAAAATTATTTTTATGACCTACACTTGAAAACTCTGAAAGGCAGTCTACCTTTAAAATGAACAATGAGAATAATAGTAACAGAATCATTGAGTCAGACTCCTGAATACCACATGGAAAGAAAAAACAAGAAAGAAAACAAACTACATGGGACATTCATTTGAATTATCAGCCTAGCAAACAAACTTCAGCTAACTAGCTATAGCAACATTATCTAGTGAAAAAAACTTTGCACTTACCTTAAAATGATGGACAGTTTGTTTGAAAGTGAATAAATAAATCAATTGTGATGTCCATCCATCCATCCATTGCCTCCAGCCGCTTATCCTGTCCTACAGGGCTGCAGGCAAGTTGGAGTCTATCCCAGCTGACTATGGGTGAGAGGCGGGGTACACCCTGGACAAGTCTCCAGGTCATCGCAGGGCTGACACATAGACACACACAACCATTCACACTCACATTCACACCTACGGTCAATTTAGAGCCACCAATTAGCCTAACCTGCATGTCTTTCGACTGTGGGGGAAACCAGAGCACCCGGAGGAAAGCAACGCAGACACAGGGAGAATATGCAAACTCCACACAGAAAGGCCCTCATTGGCCGCTGGGCTCAAACCCAGGACCTTCTTGCTGTGAGGTGACAGTGCTAACCACTACAACACCGTGCCGCCCTCAATTGTGATGTCTCATCTCATCTCATCTCATTATCTCTAGCCGCTTTATCCTGTTCTACAGGGTCGCAGGCAAGCTGGAGCCTATCCCAGCTGACTATGGGCGAAAGGCGGGGTACACCCTGGACAAGTTGCCAGGTCATCACAGGGCTGATACATAGACACAGACAGCCATTCACACTCACATTCACACCTACGGTCAATTTAGAGTCACCAGTTAACCTAACCTGCATGTCTTTGGACTGTGGGGGAAACCGGAGCACCTGGAGGAAACCCACGCGGACACGGGAAGTACATTCAAACTCCACACAGAAAGGCCCTCGCCGGCCACGGGGCTTGAACCCGGGCCTTCTTGCTGTCAGCCGACAGCACTAACCACTACACCCCCCCAATTGTCTCATCTCATCTCATTTTCATCTGCTTATCCAGGGCCGGGTTGCGGAGGCAGCGGTCTGAGCATGGAAGCCCAAACTTCCCTCTCCCCAGACACCTCAGCCAGCTCCTTGGGAAGAACACCAAGGCGTTCCCAGGCCAGCCGAGAGACATAGTCCCTCCAGCGTGTCCTGGGTCTTCCCTGGGGCCTCCTCCTGGGGGGACATGCCTGGAACACCTCCCCAGGGAGGTGTCCAGGAAGCATCTGAAAGAGATGCCCAAGCCACCTCAGCTGATTCCTCTCGATGTGGAGGAGCAGCAGCTCTACTCCGAGCTCCTCCCGAGTGACTGTGCTTCTCACCCTAAGGGAGTGCCCAGCCACCCTGCGAAGGAAACTCATTTCGGCTGCTTGTATCCATGATCTTGTTCTTTCGGTCATTACCCAAAGCTTATGACCATAGGTGAGAGTCGGAACGTAGATCGACCAGTAAATCGAGAGCTCCGCCTTTTGGCTCAGCTCCTACTTCATCACGACGGACCGATAAAGCGACCGCATCACTGCAGAGGCTGCACCGATCCGCCTGTTGATCTCACGCTCCATCCTTCCCTCACTCGTGAACAAGATCCCGAGATACTTAAATTCCTCCACTTGAGGCAGGACTTCTCCATCAACCTGGAGAGGGCAAGCCACCCTTTTCTGGTCGAGAATCATGGCCTTGGACTTGGAGGTGCTGATTCTCATCCCAGCCATGTCACACTTGACTGCAAACCGCCCTGGTGCATGCTGAAGTTCCTGGTTTGAAGAAGCCAACAAGACAACATCATCCGCAGAGATGAAATCCTGTGGTTCCCAAACAGGATTCCCTCCAGCCCCTGGCTGTGCCTTGAAATTCTGTCCATAAAAATTATGAACAGAACTGGTGACAAAGGGCAGCCCTGCCGGAGTCCAATATGCACTGGGAACAGGTCTGACTTACTGCCGGCAATGCGAACCAGACTCCTGCTCCGTTCGTACAGGGACTGGACAGCCCTTAGCAAAGAGCCCCGAACCCCATACCCCCGAAGCACCCCCCACAGGATACCATGAGGGACACGGTCGAATGCCTTCTCCAGATCCACAAAGCACATGTGGACTGGTTGGGCAAACTCCCATGAACCCTCGAGCACCCTATGAAGGGTATAGAGCTGGTCCAGTGCTCCACGACCAGGACAAAAACTGCATTGTTCCTCCTGGATCCGAGGTTCAACTATTGGCCAAATTCTCCTCTCCAGTACCCTGGAGTAAACCTTCCCGGGGAGGCTGAGAAGTGTGATTCCTCCATAACTGGAGCACAATCTCTGGTCCCCTTTCTTAAAAAGAGGGACTACCACCCCGGTCTGCCACTCCAGAGGCACTGTCCTCAACCGCCACGCCATGTTGCAGAGGCGTGTCAGCCGAGACAGCCCCACAACATCCAGAGACTTGAGATACTCAGGGCGGATCTCATCCACCCCCGGTACCTGGCCACCGAGGAGCTTGCAAACCACCTCAGTGACTTCGGCTTGTGTAATGGACGAGTCCACCTCTGAGTCATCAGCCTCCGCTTTGTCAATGGAAGACATGATGGTGGGATTGAGGAGATCCTCAAAGTATTCCTTCCACCGCCTGACAATATCCCCAGTCGGGGTCAACAGCTCCCCACCCACACTGTAAACAGTGTTGGCAGAGTACTGTTTCCCCCTCCTGAGGCACCGGATCGTTTGCCAGAATTTCTTCGAGGCCGACCGATAGTCCTCCTCCATGGCCTCACCGAACTCCTCCCAGTTCCGAGTTTTTGCCTCCGCAACTGCCCGAGCTGTGGCATGCCTGGCCTGCCAATACCCGTCAGCTGCCTCAGGAGTCCCGGAGGCCAACATGGCCCGATAGGACTCCTTCTTCAGCTTGACAGCATCCCTTACTTCCGGTGTCCACCACCGGGTTCGGGAATTGCCACCACGACGGGCACCGGAGACCTTGCAGCCACAGCTCCGAACAGCCGCGTCGACAATGGAGGCAGAGAACATGGTCCACTCAGACTTAATGTCCCCTGCCTCTATCGGAAGCTGGGAGAAGCTCTCCCGGAGGTGGGAGTTAAAGAGTTAAAGAGTGCTCGGCCAGACGTTCCCAGCAGACCCTCACCATACGTTTGGGCCTGCCAGGTCTGTCCGGCTTCCTCCTCTGCCAGCAGATCCAACTCACCACCAGGTGGTGATCAGTTGACAGCTCACCCCCTCTCTTCACCTGAGTGTCCAAGACATAGGGCCATAGATCAGATGAAACAACAACAAAGTCGATCATCGACCTCCAACCTAAGGTGTCCTGGTGCCACGTGCACTTATGGACACCCCTATGCTCGAACATGGTGTTCGTTATGGACAAACCGTGGCTAGCACAGAAGTCCAATAACAAAGCACCACTCAGGTTCAGATTGGGGAGGCCGTTCCTCCCAATCATGCCCCTCCAGGTGTCACTGTTGTTGCCCCCGGGAGTGTTGAAGTCCCCCAGTTGAACAAAGGAGTCCCCAGTCTGAGCACCTCTCAGTACCTCTCCCAGGGACTCCAAGAAGGCCGGATACTCTATACTGCTATTTGGCCTGTCGGCACAAACAACAGCAAGCGCCCTCTCCCCAATCCAAAGGCGCAGAGAGGTGACCCTCTCGTTCACTGGGGTAAACTCCAACACATGGCGGCTGAGCTGGGGAGCTATAAGCAAGCCCACACCAGCCCACTGGGCAACTCCAGAGAAGTGGAGAGTCCAGCCCCTCTTGAGGACCTGAGTTCCGGAGCCCAAGCTGTGCGTGGAGGTGAGCCCGACTATCTCTAGCCGGTACCTCTCAACCTCCCGCACAAGCTCAGACTCTCCCCCCCCCAGCGAAGTAACATTCCATATCCCAACAGCTAGCCGCTGTGTTCGGGGATCAGGTCGTCGAGGCCCCTGCCTTCGACTGCCGCCCAATCCACACTGCACCGGCCCCCTATGGCTACCTCTGTGGGTGGTGAACCCACAGGAGGTCGGGTCCACGTCACTGCTTCGGGCTGAGCCCGGCTGGGCCCCATGGGCAAAGGCCCGGCCACCAAGCGCTTGCATACGAGCCCCAACCCCGGGCCTGGCTCCAGGGCGGGGCCCCAGCTGCCCCATACTGGGCGACGTCACGGTCCTTGATTTTTTTATTTCCATAAGGGGGTTTGGTGAACTGCTCTTGGTCTGGCCTGTCACTTAGGACCTGTCTGCCTTGGGAAACCCTAACAGGGGTGTAATGCCCCCGACAGCATAGCTCCTAGGATCATTCAAGCACACAAACCCCTCCACCACAATAAGGTGGCAGTTCTAGGAGGGGGCCCTCGATTGTGATGTATATAATGAAAATATACAATGGAAAATGAAATGGGGAAAAAATTGCCAGACATAGTTCCTTTGCTACTTCAGGTAAAATATTTTGTTTTACAATAAAGTTAATGATACTGTCTGTGAGGTCCTCTGATTATTGTCATTTTAATCATATAACATTCATTTGTTGGCAGAGATTTTCATACTGTGACTGACAAGTGAGGCAGAATTCAATCCTTACATGTCACTGAGCAATCGAGGGATAAGTAGTTTGCCTAAGGCTGTCCACACAGTCCTAGAATTTTGATTTACAGCCTTTTGCAACAGAAGTAATTGAGCTTTGTTGTCTAGTTGTTCTGTGTAAGTACTGTGAATTAGAACAAAGAGACAGACAGAAAGACATAGAGCTATAGATAGATAGATTGAGAGAGAGAAAGAGAGAGAGAGAGAGAGAGAAACTGTGGACATTGCTTGCTCTTCAGACGGCACAAACATATGAGGAAACTCCTCCACAGCTCTGCCATTTCCTTCCACAGTGCAAGTGCATTTCCTCCTTTCCTGCTGCTTTAACTTCTGGATCCTGTGCCTATTGTCGTTGGCTATTTTTCTGCACACATCGTAGCTTCTCCCTTCCTCTCAAATGGAGGACATGCACGCACACACACACACACACATTCACACACAGTCCACTGAGCTCATTAAGGATGGCAGTGAGCATGGAGTTGCCATGAAGTGCACAGGGAGAAACTTTTCTTGCCTTGACACTTTACTTGACGTTCACTAATTAAGCAACACCAACAAGGAGCTTTTGGGGTAAGTGTGTTAAGTTCAGGTCTGACTAATTAAAGACAATAACTCTACTTCAGCACTGGAACTTAAAGAACATATTGGGGTGGATTTTTAATAACAACGAATTCAAATATCAGCAGATGGTTTCTATACCTAATTTCATTTAATAACCACATCTTGGACCAAAACACTACCTAAGTATTGCTATTGAAAATAAAAAATGTAAAGGCAAAACAAAACAAAATAGTGGACATTTCCTCCAAGAAGTGTAACCCTGTGATTTCATTTATTATTTATTAAGGCTAGAAACTGACTGCAAAGTTATGAGAGCATCAACCTCCCGCTTAAGTTTTTCCTCAAGGGACCCTTTATGGAACCGGTAAGAAATGTAGCTAGTTTTAGCATGCAAATATAGTTGATTAACTCACTAACTTTCTGCAAGCAACCTGTTGATTTTTTATGTAATGTATTAATTGATGATTGGTGTCCATAGTCAGTGTTTGTTTGATATATTGTTTGTTTGTTTTTGTTTGTTTGACAATGCCACTGAGAGAACCTGTGAAATACTTGTTAATGATATTATTTATATTGCCTTTCTTGTCAGACAACCCCCCCCCATATATAAATATGTGTGCAACATAAATAGATACAGTGGTGCTTGAAAGTTTGTGAACACTTGAGAATTTTCTTTATTTCTGTATAAATATGACCTAAAACATCATCAGATTTTCACACAAGTCCTAAAAGTAGATCAAGAGAACCCAGTTAAACAAATGAGACAAAAATATCATACTTGGTCATTTATTTATTGAGGAAAATGATCCAATATTACATATCTGTGAGTGACAAATGTATGTGAACCTCTAGGATTAGCAGTTAATTTGAAGGTGAAATTAGAGTCAGGTGTTTTCAATCAATGGGATGACAATCAGGTGTGAGTGGGCATCCTGTTTTATTTAAAGAACAGGGATCTATCAAAGTCTGATCTTCACAACACATGTTTGTGGAAGTGTATCATGGCACGAACAAAGGAGATTTCTGAGGACCTCAGAAAAAGCATTGTTCATGCTCATCCGGCTGAAAAAGGTTACAAAACCATCTCTAAAGAGTTTGGACTCCACCAATCCACAGTCAGACAGATTGTGTACAAATGGAGGAAATTCAAAATCATTGTTACCCTCCCCAGGAGTGGTCGACCAACAAAGATCACTCCAAGAGCAAGGCGTGTAATAGTCGGCGAGGTCACAAAGGACCCCAGAGTAATTTCTAAGCAACTGAAGGCCTTTCTCACACTGGCTAATGTTAACGTTCATGAGTCCACCATCAGGAGAACACTGAACAACAATGGTGTGCATGGCAGGGTTGCAAGGAGGAAGCCACTGCTCTCCAAAAAGAACATTGCTGCTCATTTACAGTTTGCTAAAGATCATGTGGACAAACCAGAAGGCTATTGGAAAAATGTTTTGTGGACTGATGAGACCAAAATAGCACTTTTTGGTTTAAATGAGAAGCGTTATGTTTGGAGAAAGGAAAACACTGCATTCCAGCATGAGAACTTTATCCCATCTGTGAAACATGGTGGTGGTTGTATCATGGTTTGAGCCTGTTTTGCTGCATCTGGGCCAGGACGGCTTGCCATCATTGATGGAACAATGAATTCTGAATTATACCAGCGAATTCTAAAGCAATATGTCAGGACATCTGTCCATGAACTGAATCTCAAGAGAAGGTGGGTCATGCAGCAAGACAACGACCCTAAGCACACAAGTTGTTCTTCCAAAGAATGGTTAAAGAAGAATAAAGTTAATGTTTTGGGATGGCCAAGTCAAAGTCCTGTCCTTAATCCAGTCGAAATGTTGTGGAAGGACCTGAAGCGAGCAGTTCATGTGAGGAAACGCACCAACATCCCAGAGTTGAAGCTGTTCTGTATGGAGGAATGGGCTAAAATTCCTCCAAGCCGGTGTGCAGGACTGATTAACAGTTACCGGAAACATTTAGTTGCAGTTATTGCTGCACAAGGGGGTCACACCAGATACTGAAAGCAAAGGTTCACATTCTTTTGCTATTCACAGATATGTAATATTGGATCATTTTCCTCAATAAATAAATGGCCAAGTATAATATTTTTGTCTCATTTGTTTAACTGGGTTCTCTTTATCTACTTTTAGGACTTGTGTGAAAATCTGATGATGTTTTAGGTCATATTTATGCAGAAATATAGAAAATTCTAAAGCACCACTGCAGATAAATAGATGGATAGATAGATAGATCTATCTCACATTCCATAAATGTTCCAATGATACAAAGACATCCCTTTATCTGAGACAGGACAATTTTTGGTCAAAAATTTCCAGTCCCTTTTTCTTTTTTTTTTTTTTTTTTATGCCACACAGAAATATCTGATAATCAGTTTTATAAGTGGAAAAATTGCAGCTTATCTTTGATATAAAATATCAGGAAGCTATCTACATTTGTATGACATATTACATAATTTTTTAAATTAAAATATAGTATTAAAATAAGTAGTATGATTTGAAAAATATAAACAGTAAGATACAAAAGTTTGGATATCCTTCAGCAAAAAATGAAGGAATCAACAACAAAGAAGTTTAACTTATATAGTGCCTTTCACCAACCCAATGACGCTTTACAGAGTCATAACACTACAGAAAACAAAGAAATTGAAGAGCTAGTTAAAGCTGTTCCCTCATCTGCCTCTTTTTTTGTCTATTGACAAAAAATGCAGCTTCTCATGTTGTGGAGAAACGGCAAAGGCCTCCTCCGTGAAGACTCTCCTGTGGTGGAAACCTTTACCGCAAACTGTTACAAAATGCTGATACTGAAGACATCTTCCAAAATGCTGGATAAACAAAAACGTCCATGTTTTTAAAACCGCTTAGCCTATGTGGAGCATCCACAATATACAAGTCCCTGTGTAAGTCCTTATAGTCGCTTTAATATTATCCTGTGATTCACTTTACTGCAGAATTATAATCAGAGCTGCTGTTAGAGAAAATCACTCACCTTATTCACCAAGATGATTCAAAAATTTAAGATATATAATATTTATAACACTTTAATATCTACCTATCTATCATGTTAGAATTATTAGTATCTATCTATTTACAGTGGTGCTTGAAAGCTTGTGAACCCTGTAGAATTTTCTATATTTCTGCATAAATATGACCTAAAACATCATCAGACTTTCACACAAGTCCTAAAAGTAGATAAAGAGAATCCAGTTAAACAAATTAGACAAAAATATTATACTTGGTCATTTGTTTATTGAGGGAAATGATCCAATATTACATATCTGTGAGTGGCAAAAGTATGTGAATCTTTGCTTTCAGTATCTGGTGTGACCCCCTTGTGCAGCAATAACTGCAATTAAACATTTCCGGTAACTGTTGATCAGTCCTGCACACCGGCTTGGAGGAATTTTAGCCCATTCCTCCGTACAGAACAGCTTCAACTCTGGGATGTTGGTGGGTTTCCACACATGAACTGCTCGCTTCAGGTCCTTCCACAACATTTCGATTGGATTAAGGTCAGGACTCTGACTTGGCCATTCCAAAACATTAACTTTATTCTTCTTTAACCATTCTTTGGTAGAACGACTTGTGTGCTTAGGGTTGTTGTCTTGCTGCATGACCCACCTTCTTTTGAGATTCAGTTCATGGACAGATGTCCTGACATATTCCTTTAGAATTCGCTGGTATAATTCAGAATTCATTGTTCCATCAATGATGGCAAGCCGTCCTGGCCCAGATGCAGCAAAACAGGCCCAAACCATGATACCACCACCATGTTTCACAGATGGGATAAGGTTCTTATGCTGGAATGCAGTGTTTTTCCTTTCTCCAAACATAATGCTTCTCATTTAAACCAAAAGTTCTATTCTGGGCTCATCCGTCCACAAAACATTTTGCCAATAGCCTTCTGGCTTGTCAACGTGATCTTTAGCAAACTGCAGACAAGCAGCAATGGTCTTTTTGGAGAACAGTGGCTTTCTCCTTGCAACCCTGCCATGCACACCATTGTTGTTCAGTGTTCCCCTGATGGTGGACTCATGAACATTAGCCAATGTGAGAGAGGCTTTCAGTCGCTTAGAAGTTACTCTGGGGTCCTTTGTGACCTCGCCAACTATTACACGCCTTGCTCTTGGAGTGATCTTTGTTGGTCGACCACTCCTGGGGAGGGTAACAATGGTCTTGAATTTCCTCCATTTGTACACAATCTGTCTGACTGTGGATTGGTGGAGTCCAAACTTTAGAGATGGTTTTGTAACCTTTTCCAGCCTGATGAACATCAACAACGCTTTTTCTGAGGTCCTCAGAAACCTCCTTTGTTCATGCCATGATACACTTCCACTAACATGCATTGTGAAGATCAGACTTTGATAGATCCCTGTTCTTTAAATAAAACAGGGTGCCCACTCACACCTGATTGTCATCCCATTGATTGAAAACACCTGACTCTAATTTCACCTTCAAATTAACTGCTAATCCTAGAGGTTCACATACTTTTCCCACTCACAGATATGCAATATTGGATCATTTTCCTCAATAAATAAATGACCAATTATAATATTTTTGTCTCATTTGTTTAACTGGGTTCTCTTTATCTACTTTCAGGACTTGTGTGAAAATCTGATGACATTTTAGGTCATGTTTATGCAGAAATATAGAAAATTCTAAAGGATTCACAAACTTTCAAGCACCACTCTATCTATCTATCTATCTATCTATCTATCTATCTATCTATCTATCTATCTATCTATCTATCTATCTATAGTATTACAACCCCGATTCCAAAAAAGTTGGGACAAAGTACAAATTGTAAATAAAAATGGAATGCAATGATGTGGAAGTTTCAAAATTCCATATTTTATTCAGAATAGAACATAGATGACATATCAAATGTTTAAACTGAGAAAATGTATCATTTAAAGAGAAAAATTAGGTGATTTTAAATTTCATGACAACAACACATCTCAAAAAAGTTGGGACAAGGCCATGTTTACCACTGTGAGACATCCCCTTTTCTCTTTACAACAGTCTGTAAACGTCTGGGGACTGAGGAGACAAGTTGCTCAAGTTTAGGGATAGGAATGTTAACCCATTCTTGTCTAATGTAGGATTCTAGTTGCTCAAATGTCTTGGGTCTTTTTTGTCGTTTCTTCCGTTTTATGACGCGCCAAATGTTTTCTATGGGTGAAAGATCTGGACTGCAGGCTGGCCAGTTCAGTACCCGGACCCTTCTTCTACGCAGCCATGATGCTGTAATTGATGCAGTATGTGGTTTGGCACTGTCATGTTGGAAAATGCAAGGTGTTCCCTGAAAGAGACGTCGTCTGGATGGGAGCATATGTTGCTCTAGAACCTGGATATACCTTTCAGCATTGATGGTGTCTTTCCAGATGCGTAAGCTGCCCATGCCACACGCACTAATGCAACCCCATACCATCAGAGATGCAGGCTTCTGAACTGAGCGCTGATAACAACTTGGGTCGTCCTTCTCCTCTTTAGTCCGAATGACACGGCGTCCCTGATTTCCATAAAGAACTTCAAATTTTGATTCGTCTGAACACAGAACAGTTTTCCACTTTGCCACAGTCCATTTTAAATGAGCCTTGGCCCAGAGAAGACGTTTGCGCTTCTGGATCATGTTTAGATACGGCTTCTTCTTTGAACTATAGAGTTTTAGCTGGCAACGGCGGATGGCACAGTGAATTGTGTTCACAGATAATGTTCTCTGGAAATATTCCTGAGCCCATTTTGTGATTTCCAATACAGAAGCATGCCTGTATGTGATGCAGTGCCGTCTAAGGGCCCGAAGATCACGGGCACCCAGTATGATTTTCCGGCCTTGACCCTTACGCACAGAGATTCTTCCAGATTCTCTGAATCTTTTGATGATATTATGCGCTGTAGATGATAATATGTTCAAACTCTTTGCAGTTTTACACTGTCGAACTCCTTTCTGATATTGCTCCGCTATTTGTCGGCGCAGAATTAGGGGGATTGGTGATCCTCTTCCCATCTTTACTTCTGAGAGCCGCTGCCACTCCAAGATGCTCTTTTTATACCCAGTCATGTTAATGACCTATTGCCAATTGACCTAATGAGTTGCAGTTTGGTCCTCCAGCTGTTCCTTTTTTGTACCTTTAACTTTTCCAGCCTCTTATTGCCCCTGTCCCAACTTTTTTGAGATGTGTTGTTGGCATGAAATTTCAAAATGTCTCACTTTCGACATTTGATATGTTGTCTATGTTCTATTGTGAATACAATATCAGTTTTTGAGATTTGCAAATTATTGCATTCCGTTTTTATTTACAATTTGTACTTTGTCCCAACTTTTTTGGAATCGGAGTTGTAGAATTATTAGTATATCTATCTATCTATCTATCTATCTATCTATCTATCTATCTATCTATCTATCTATCTATCTATCTATCTATCTATCTATCTATCTATCTATCTATCTATCTATCTATCTATCTAGTATTAGAATTATTAGGCTATCTATCTATCTATCTATCTATTTGAATTATTCATATCTATCTATCTATCTATCTATCTATCTATCTATCTATCTATCTATCTATCTATCTATCTATCTATCTATCATTAGAATTATTAGTATCTATCTATCTATCTATCTATCTATCTATCTATCTATCTATCTATCTATCTATCTATAGCATTAGAATGATTAGTATCTATCTATCTATCTATCTATCTATCTATCTATCTATCTATCTATCTATCTATCTATCTATCTATCTATCTATCTATAGCATTAGAATTATTAGTATCTATCTATCTATCTATCTATCTATCTATCTATCTATCTATCTATCTATCTATCTATCTATCTATCTATCTATCTATCTATCTATCCCATTAGAATTATTAGTATCTATCTATCTATCTATCTATCTATCTATCTATCTATCTATCTATCTATCTATCTATCTATCATTAGAATTATTAGTATCTATCTATCTATCTATCTATCTATCTATCTATCTATCTATCTATCTATCTATCTATCTATCTATCTATCTATCTAGAATTAGAATTATTAGTATCTATCTATCTATCTATCTATCTATCTATCTATCTATCTATCTATCTATCTATCTATCTATCTATCTATAGCATTAGAATTATTAGTATCTATCTATCTATCTATCTATCTATCTATCTATCTATCTATCTATCTATCTATCTATCTATCTATCCCATTAGAATTATTAGTATCTATCTATCTATCTATCTATCTATCTATCTATCTATCTATCTATCTATCTATCTATCTATCTATCCCATTAGAATTATTAGTATCTATCTATCTATCTATCTATCTATCTATCTATCTATCTATCTATCTATCTATCTATCATTAGAATTATTAGTATCTATCTATCTATCTATCTATCTATCTATCTATCTATCTATCATTAGAATTATTAGTATCTATCTATCTATCTATCTATCTATCTATCTATCTATCTATCTATCTATCTATCCCATTAGAATTATTAGTATCTATCTATCTATCTATCTATCTATCTATCTATCTATCTATCTATCTATCTATCTATCTATCATTAGAATTATTAGTATCTATCTATCTATCTATCTATCTATCTATCTATCTATCTATCTATCTATCTATCTATCTATCTATCTATCATTAGAATTATTAGTATCTATCTATCTATCTATCTATCTATCTATCTATCTATCTATCTATCTATCTATCTATCATTAGAATTATTAGTATCTATCTATCTATCTATCTATCTATCTATCTATCTATCTATCTATCTATCTATCTATCTATCTATCTATCTATCATTAGAATTATTAGTATCTATCTATCTATCTATCTATCTATCTATCTATCTATCTATCTATCTATCTATCATTAGAATTATTAGTATCTATCTATCTATCTATCTATCTATCTATCTATCTATCTATCTATCTATCTATCTATCTATCATTAGAATTATTAGTATCTATCTATCTATCTATCTATCTATCTATCTATCTATCTATCTATCTATCTATCATTAGAATTATTAGTATCTATCTATCTATCTATCTATCTATCTATCTATCTATCTATCTATCTATCATTAGAATTATTAGTATCTATCTATCTATCTATCTATCTATCTATCTATCTATCTATCTATCTATCTATCTATCTATCTATCTATCCCATTAGAATTATTAGTATCTATCTATCTATCTATCTATCTATCTATCTATCTATCTATCTATCTATCTATCTATCTATCTATCTATCTATCTATCATTAGAATTATTAGTATCTATCTATCTATCTATCTATCTATCTATCTATCTATCTATCTATCTATCTATCTATCTATCATTAGAATTATTAGTATCTATCTATCTATCTATCTATCTATCTATCTATCTATCTATCTATCTATCTATCTATCATTAGAATTATTAGTATCTATCTATCTATCTATCTATCTATCTATCTATCTATCTATCTATCTATCTATCTATCTATCTATCATTAGAATTATTAGTATCTATCTATCTATCTATCTATCTATCTATCTATCTATCATTAGAATTATTAGTATCTATCTATCTATCTATCTATCTATCTATCTATCTATCTATCTATCTATCTATCTATCTATCATTAGAATTATTAGTATCTATCTATCTATCTATCTATCTATCTATCTATCTATCTATCTATCTATCTATCATTAGAATTATTAGTATCTATCTATCTATCTATCTATCTATCTATCTATCTATCTATCTATCATTAGAATTATTAGTATCTATCTATCTATCTATCTATCTATCTATCTATCTATCTATCTATCTATCTATCTATCTATCATTAGAATTATTAGTATCTATCTATCTATCTATCTATCTATCTATCTATCTATCTATCTATCTATCTATCTATCTATCTATCATTAGAATTATTAGTATCTCTCTATCTTGATTTCCTACAGTGGAAAACCTCCCTCCCCCCGCGTTCAGAAGAGCGGCGCGTGACTCCGCGCATGCGCAATGCTGGTCCGTCGCTGTGGGCGGATGAAGCAGAGACAGGAGAGAAGCTGAGTGACATCCACCCACAGAGAGGGACCCTGCGCGCTAGTGTCGCACAGCCAGCTCTTCATTTAGCCCAACCATCCTGTGGAGAAACAGGCAGCCGAGACGTAGAACAGTTCGTGGACTATTAACAGAGTTAGTGTTTGCTGTGCAATGCCATTTTGTTAGCATTAGCGGCTCCTGTTTGGCACTTGAACATCACCGGGAATGTGAGCATCCGCCGCTAGTTCATCTCACAGCGTGTGATGGGATTGGGACCAAACCGCTGAGACAGGCGAGTCCGGGGCTTATCAGAGCTAAACCCATCCCGCGGGGCAGCATTCGCTTTATTATTTACAATCCGGAGGGGTTTTTTCAGGCAGAGTCTTTTGTGTGCTTCCGCCCCTCAGCTCGCTAACGTTAGTTTGCTGCGCGTGCGGCTGGCATCTTGCGCGCGCCGCTCCACGCAGCGCCTCGGAAGTTTGCTTTCTGTGAATGTTTTCCGCTTCCTGAAGCAACATTTCCACCTTTTGTTTGGACTGCACCTCGCTGCAGGATGCCGGATCAAATAGCGGTGTCCGAGTTTCTCTCGGAGACGACGGAAGACTACAACTCCCCCACGACGTCCAGCTTCACGACCCGCCTCCAGAGCTGCAGGAACACCGTCAGTGTTTTAGAGGAGGTAAGAGCTGCACACACGGCCTGCATGGGGAAGGGTGTGGGTTCGAACCGCACTCAGGGCGACGAGTCCGACAGTCCGCTCGGAGGCTGAAAACAGATGCAGAGTGGGCGATATTCTTCAGTTTTTCACCAGTTGGCATGTACAAGTTACTCAGTGCTTTGCATATGTCGCACAGCAGAGCTTTTCTCTTCTACCTGGGATCCTATTATTATTATTATTATTATTCTCCAGCTTGGTAGTGCGATTACAAGTGCACTTTTTACCTTATTATGAGCATCGATCATGCACCACATCCGTTATAAATGAATGTGTTCTGACAGTAGCTCATGCATGCTCACAAAGTCTCTAGAAGATGCCAGATCCTCGAGGCTAATTTGCATATTCATTGTGTCGTCACGCTGATTTGCATACCGAAAACATGTGACATCATGAAGGAAGATTTTCTCAGAACAGAAAATAATGGGTTATGACCTTATTTGCTTCTTTGTTCTACAGATAGGTTGCTTTTGGTCATGGCATCATAAACTAACTCTATTGTATAACATACTGTGTTTTTACATTCAGTCATTCGTCTTCATTATGCACTTTGTTGTGGTTTGGCTTGGGCTGGAATGGAGCCTGTGCTGTAAAGGGGGGGAGAAAAGAGAGAGAGAGAGAGAGAGAGACACACACACACTAGTTCATTGCAGGACGCTGTGCGCACACACTTATAAGCTCATTCACGCCTCGAGGCAATTTAGTGCATCCAATCCTCCTACTGGCAACATTTTCTGGGAGGTAGGAAGAATACAGAGAACCCAAAGGAAACCCACACTGCCGTGGGGAGAACGTGTGAAGCTCCACACAGACAGTAACATGAGCTCAGGATCGAAACATGAATCTTGGTGCTGTGAGGTGGCAAGCCTACCTTTCCTTGTGTGTTTACAAAATACCAGTGTTGTAGTTGAGTCACTAAACCTCGAGTCCTCAGTGTTCAAGTCCGAGTCATTAAAAAAAAAATCGAATCCGATAACAAGACTCCAACAGGACCATTTGATGATGGTTATTTGAGTGCGAAGTATTGTCAGAGATGGTTCAGAGATAGATGTAAGTGCAGAAGGTGTGTTTTATTAATACAACTGAAGACAGGTAAACAATCCAGAACGAAAAGCAAATTTGTAAAACGGGCAATCGTAGATGAGGCAGAATCAAAAACAGGAAATCAGGAAACCAAACAAGGAAATAAGGCTCGGTAATGTGTGAACAACGCAACTCAATACTTCGCAGTTTTTACAGTTTTTAAGTGCGTTTTTACAGTCTTTATATAGGCGCATTGATTGCGCCTTAATTCCGTGCAGGTATGAGTCGTTTACAGTGCGTGTGCACGTACAAGTCCTCTTGGCGGACCCAAGAGTCTGTGTAAGGCACACCAGTGTGAGACACTTGCACGAAATTAGTACAAAAATGATTGTAGATATACATGTTATTTACCAGCTGGGAGGTCCGTATGGTGAAATACCGTGACCGAGGTCTTGAAAGTACTGACCAAGGCCCTCTGGTCCGAGGCCAGTATTCAAGGCCGAGGTCACGGTATTTCACCATACAGACCAACCTTAAGCTGGTAAATAATTATATTTATTTTTTTCTTTACCAAATTCTAACAGAAAACGAGAGCGCCCGAAAGGGAAAACCGAGCCGAGCTGCCATTTTGAGTCCTCATTCACGGCTGTAATGCAAATTGCTTCCTCCTCGGTATACAAGTGCACTTCCATGGCAGGAAAAAAAACCTACATTTTGCTGCCTATGTAGTCCCCTATTTATACAAAATTGAGTCATTCAGGATTCAGCCAGGTTTTTGCTCGGCGTTAGCAAGTTAGAGGTTTTTAGCTTTCTCCTGAAATGTTTTCTTTTATTTCTTCTTCCTCAGGGTAGTAAAACTCACTTTCGCTGTGAACACTGTCGTTATCGCTATCCATGCTGTAAAATTAATGCTATTCTTCTGAGAAATGCTGGCAAAAATGTATAAGATTTTTGATACAAATCTTATAAATAAATCTTATAAAAAAGATAGATACATGTTGACAAAAATGCTACTATGTATGTTTGTTGTGAATGAGCGAGTCGCCCGGGGTCTGTAACTAGGGTCTGTACCGTAGGATACGGACCCGCTTGCCAGCCAATTAGAGCGCAGGATTTGATGGAAACCGGACTGCAAAAAAAAATGTTCTGCCAAATTATTATGACATGTTACAAAAAAAAAGAAGAAAAAAATCAGAGTCCTTGTCTCCAGTTTACGAGTCTGAATGCAGTTAATACGCGAGTCATCAGTGCTCAAGTTCAAGTCAAGTCATGAGTACTTAAAATTAGAGCACGAGTTGGACTCGAGTACTACAAGCTTGCAAAATACTATAATTTCTATCAAGAACACAGATAAAACGAGGCAGGGGTAGTAAGTAGAAAGGGAAACGGTTGCAGATAGACTAACTTGGAAAATGCTGCCTGGCAAAAAAAAAAAAAGTCACCCTTTGTATTTAAATAAGCAAAGCCTTTGACACAGCTTTGATTTTGAAGGTGTCCCCCACAGTCTTTTTTGACCGTCTGTCTGCTGGCTCTTTTTAAGTATTTTGTTAACCAACACGCAGCTCTTATGTGCTTACAGTTTTACAGTACTGAAGTATATTACTTTGAACCTTTAATGCTGACAAGTTTTATTCACAATATCACCACGGTTATATACAACCCCAATTTCAAAAAAGTTGGGACAGTAGGTAACACACAAATAAAAACAGAATGTGAAGATTTGCAAATCATGGAAACCCTATATTTCATTGAAAATAGTACAAAGACAACAGATCAAATGTTGAAACTGAGAAATTGTATTGTTTTTTTGAAAAATATATGCTCATTTTGGGGCGGCACGGTGGTGTAGTGGTTAGCGCTGTCGCCTCACAGCAAGAAGGTCCTGGGTTCGAGCCCCGTGGCCGGCGAGGGCCTTTCTGTGTGGAGTTTGCATGTTCTCCCCGTGTCTGCGTGGGTTTCCTCCGGGTGCTCCGGTTTCCCCCACAGTCCAAAGACATGCAGGTTAGGTTAACTGGTGCCTCTAAATTGACCGTAGGTGTGAATGTGAGTGTGAATGATTGTCTGTGTCTATGTGTCAGCCCTGTGATGACCTGGCGACTTGTCCAGGGTGTACCCCGCCTTTCACCCGTAGTCAGCTGGGATAGGCTCCAGCTTGCCTGCGACCCTGTAGAACAGGATAAAGCGGCTAGAGATAATGAGATGAGATGCTCATTTTGAATTTGATGTCAGCAACACATTTCAGAAAAGTTGGGACAGGGTCAACGAAAGACTGAAAAACTTGTCATGTTAAAAAAAAAAAAGCTAATTGGGTTAATTGGCAACAGGTCAGTAACATGATTGGGTATAAAAAAAAAGGCATCCCAGAGAGGCGGAGTCTCTCAGAAGTAAAGATGGGGAGGGGTTCACCGCTCTGTGAAAGACTATGTGAGCAAACAGTGCAATAATTTAACATTTCTCAATGTAAAATTGCAAAGAATTTGGGGATCACATCACCCACGGTCCATAATATCATTAAAAGATTCAGAGAATCTGGAAAAATCTCTGTATGCAAGAGAAAAGACTGAAAACTGACATTGGATGCCTGTGATCTTTAGCCCCTCAGGGCCTCTGCATGCTCTTGCGACAAGGCTTTCGCAGATAGCTTTTCGCAGACAGTTGTAATTTATCGTTGAGCGGGGAGTAATAGGCGTGCGCGATGTTATTCACTGCCACAATGCAAGGGGGCATGAAGTCGCGAAATCGCTAGGAGTAGTTGGTGGGTGTGGTTAGTGGAGTGTTTATCTTCCGGTTACTTATAATGACTAGAACTGGAGTCGTATAGATGTCCGTACTTCCTCACTTCCTCGATCAACCGCTCTTCGTGCTGCTCCATCTTCGCTCGTGTTTTTAAAAATGGTGGTAGTGAAAACAAACCAAACCGGGAAAGTAGGGAAGCGGAAGTGCGTGTACAGCGGATGTAGAGTGGACCAATCAGAGCCCTCTTGTCTGCGAGGCTTCTGCGGTGGTCACAATTTTTGGGAGGTGCGCGCAGAGCGTCTGCGAAGGGGGGGGGGGCTACGCAGACGCCATCTGCAAGGACTGCGTTGTCAGCATAAATTGGCCTTCAGGAGACACGGCCTTAAAAGCAGACACATGTCTGTAGTGGAAATCACTGTATAGGCTCAGGAACACTTCAGAAAATGATTGTTTGTGAAAGCAGTTCATTACTGCATCCACAAACTCAAGTTAAAACCAGATATAAACAATATCCAGAAACACCGCCACCTTCTCTGGGCCTGAGCTCTTTTATGATGGACTGAGGCAAAATGGAAAATTGTCCCGGGGTCTGACGAATCAAAAGTATAAATTCCTTTTAGAAATCATGGACACCACGTCCTCCAGGCTAAAGAGGAGAGGGACCATCCGGCTTATCAGTGCACAGTTCAAAAGCCAGCGTCTGTGATGATATGAAGGTGCAATAGTGCACATGGCATGGGTAGCTTGTACCGGTACATCTGGGAAGGCATCATTAATGCTGAATGATATATACACGTTTCAGAGCAATATGCTCCCATCCAGACAAAATCTTTTTCAGGGAAGGCCCTCCTTCTTTCAGCAAGACAATGCCAAACCACTTTCTGCACATATTAAAACTGCATGGTTCCGTAGTAAAAGAGTCTGGGTGCTAAACTGGCCTGCCTGCAGTCCAGACCTGTCTCCCATTTAAAAGATTTGGTGCATTATGAAGCACAAAATACAAGAAAGGAGACCCCGAACTGTTGAGCAACTGAAATTGTATATCAGGCAAGAATAGGACAGCATTTCTCTTTCAAAACTACAGCAGTTGGTCTCTTCAGTTCCCAAACGTTTAGAGTATGGTTAAAAGTAGAGGTTTTACAGTGGTAAACACGCCCCGATCCCACCTTTTTGAAACGTGTTGCTTACATCAAATTCAAAATGAGCATGTATTTTTCAAAAAACAATAAAATTTCTTAGTTTCAACATTTGATATGTTGTCTTTGTACTATTTTCAGTGAAATAAGGTTTCCATGATTTGCAAATTATCACATTCTGTTTTTATTTACAGTTTACACAGTGTCCCAACTTTTTTGGAATTGGGGTTGTACATTCAGTGTTTTTATTTCCAGTGAGAGAGAGTCGGAGTTTATCAGTGTAAGTGTTCTTGGATTACTGCACTGTTTGGTAATTTGCATGTGTGAAGCAATTTGATCAGGTTTTTTTTTTATGTGGGATGATTTGAATGTTGTGGCAGATGACCTGTTGTGATGTTTATCTTTTTTTTTTTTTAAAGTGTTAAGCCTTGTACCTGAAAAGAGCCAAGTCATTATTTTAATGCAGCGTAATGTGTTTTTGGACTTTACCGGATGTTGTGTGTTTTCCTCTGACGCAGTCTGGTCAGAGGAAAATAGCCTTTTTATTTTACTTTCATGCCGTACATCTCATCTCATTATCTCTAGCCGCTTTATCCTGTTCTACAGGGTTGCAGGCGAGCTGGAGCCTATCCCAGCTGACTACGGGCGAAAGGCGGGGTACACCCTGGACAAGTCGCCAGGTCATCACAGGGCTGACACATAGACACAGACAACCATTCACACTCACATTCACACCTACGCTCAATTTAGAGGCACCAGTTAACCTAACCTGCATGTCTTTGGACTGTGGGGGAAACCGGAGCACCCGGAGGAAACCCACGCGGACACGGGGAGAACATGCAAACTCCGCACAGAAAGGCCCTCGCCGGCCACGGGGCTCGAACCCAGGACCTTCTTGCTGTGAGGCGACAGCGCTAACCACTACACCACCGTGCCGCCCACGCCGTACATGTTAAACTCAATATTTGTGCAGTGGACTTGCTTGCATCGTTGAAACTCGATGGCATATTAAAATAGTTCAGAATTGATTTCATGACCACAGGGAGCTCTTGAACAGTAAATATAAAGACTGTGAAAAGTGCATGCTGCGTCCTGTAGTTCAGTGTAAGCTAATTATTTTATAGGCGTTAATACACTGTGTTAACAGCATTGTTGATTTGAGCTGGACGATGATTACCTGTGGGAGAGTTGCAGCCTCTCGTCAACTTATAATCTCGTATCTGTAGCTTTAATTCACTTCAGTTTTGTTTGGATACACTTTTAACAATAGACATGGTCACAAAAGCTTTGCAGAAATATATAAATTTTACATGTATGGATTTCCAAATCTATCCCTAATGAGCAAGTCTGAGGTGACTGTGGCAAGGGAAAACTCCCGGAGATGACACGAGGAAGAAACTTTGAGAGGAACCAGACTCAAAAGGGAACCCACCCTCTTCTGGGTGACACCGGATGGTGTAAATATAAATAACTCCCTTCTATAACTGTGTGCTACTTCATCAGGAAGTGCAGTCATGTAACCAGGAAATTATTCTAGTTTTAAAGGGGAACTGAAGTCATTTTGAAACTTGCTTTATTTCTTAATTAACGTGTTATTCAATTACGCTTTCGGTTTTATTAACCTTATATTGTGACTCGGATTGGCGTATTATATTACACTTATCGGCCTTTTCGGATTTTAGCCACGTTGCATGTAGTTCATATGGCCCACAACAGGCGTCGCTTATCCGCACGATCTTCACGAGACTTGTGCGAGACTTCAAATGTGAAACGTCAGCGCCACCATTTTGAAAACCGTTCACACAGCAGCCAGATCGCCATCTCATCTCATCTCATTATCTCTAGCCGCTTTATCCTGTTCTACAGGGTTGCAGGCGAGCTGGAGCCTATCCCAGCTGACTACGGGCGAAAGGCGGGGTACACCCTGAACAAGTCGCCAGGTCATCACAGGGCTGACACATAGACACAGACAACCATTCACACTCACATTCACACCTACGCTCAATTTAGAGGCACCAGTTAACCTAACCTGCATGTCTTTGGACTGTGGGGGAAACCGGAGCACCCGGAGGAAACCCACGCGGACACGGGGAGAACATGCAAACTCCGCACAGAAAGGCCCTCGCCGGCCACGGGGCTCGAACCCAGGACCTTCTTGCTGTGAGGCGACAGCGCTAACCACTACACCACCGTGCCGCCCACGCCGTACATGTTAAACTCAATATTTGTGCAGTGGACTTGCTTGCATCGTTGAAACTCGATGGCATATTAAAATAGTTCAGAATTGATTTCATGACCACAGGGAGCTCTTGAACAGTAAATATAAAGACTGTGAAAAGTGCATGCTGCGTCCTGTAGTTCAGTGTAAGCTAATTATTTTATAGGCGTTAATACACTGTGTTAACAGCATTGTTGATTTGAGCTGGACGATGATTACCTGTGGGAGAGTTGCAGCCTCTCGTCAACTTATAATCTCGTATCTGTAGCTTTAATTCACTTCAGTTTTGTTTGGATACACTTTTAACAATAGACATGGTCACAAAAGCTTTGCAGAAATATATAAATTTTACATGTATGGATTTCCAAATCTATCCCTAATGAGCAAGTCTGAGGTGACTGTGGCAAGGGAAAACTCCCGGAGATGACACGAGGAAGAAACTTTGAGAGGAACCAGACTCAAAAGGGAACCCACCCTCTTCTGGGTGACACCGGATGGTGTAAATATAAATAACTCCCTTCTATAACTGTGTGCTACTTCATCAGGAAGTGCAGTCATGTAACCAGGAAATTATTCTAGTTTTAAAGGGGAACTGAAGTCATTTTGAAACTTGCTTTATTTCTTAATTAACGTGTTATTCAATTACGCTTTCGGTTTTATTAACCTTATATTGTGACTCGGATTGGCGTATTATATTACACTTATCGGCCTTTTCGGATTTTAGCCACGTTGCATGTAGTTCATATGGCCCACAACAGGCGTCGCTTATCCGCACGATCTTCACGAGACTTGTGCGAGACTTCAAATGTGAAACGTCAGCGCCACCATTTTGAAAACCGTTCACACAGCAGCCAGATCGCCATCTCATCTCATCTCATCTCATTATCTCTAGCCGCTTTATCCTTCTACAGGGTCGCAGGCAAGCTGGAGCCCATCCCAGCTGACTACGGGTGAAAGGCGGGGTACACCCTGGACAAGTCGCCAGGTCATCACAGGGCTGACACATAGACACAGACAACCATTCACACTCACATTCACACCTACGGTCAATTTAGAGTCACCAGTTAACCTAACCTGCATGTCTTTGGACTGTGGGGGAAACCGGAGCACCCGGAGGAAACCCATGCGGACACGGGGAGAACATGCAAACTCCACACAGAAAGGCCCTCGCCGGCCCCGGGGCTCGAACCCAGGACCTTCTTGCTGTGAGGCGACAGCGCTAACCACTACACCACCGTGCCGCCCGCCAGATCGCCATATCATTCCAATTTAGATTAATTTCGAGATTTGCCAGCTTCATCAGTGATGGAGATTATTCCATATGACTTCGAACCAACGTGGAGTAGAGAAGAGTTGGAAAGACGACAGGATAAGGACGAGTCCGTCGCGCTGGGATTTACGTCATTACTGTCGCACAATTAAAACGTGCCAGATCAGGCGGCTGGTGGGTTTTCAAAATAATAAATACATGCATGTATTTTTGTGATAAATACATATTATACTGAGCGCATCTCCCACATAATCCTCACTAAGGTTTCGGAACGCACTACAAAATGGCATCCGCACTATATAGTGAATAGGGAGCGATTTTGGACACAGGGAAAACTTCCGGCTTGATTACGTCAGCGTTCGAAAGAGGACGTGCGTGTCTTTTGACAACGTTGGCAGATGTTAGTTACTTTGATTTCCGCAGTACGTTTTACTTCCGTCCTATGATGCCTCGCACAGCCATCGCTTTGACGTATGGACTGATATATTACAGAGCATATTTCAAACACTCGTAACTTACTATCGCAGTGACAAAATAGCGATCAAAAATGCATTCCTATATTTTATAAAATGAGAAATAGAATCTTGATGATAAAGGGGAACTGAAGGCAAATTTTTTAAGTCTATTTTGATGAAGTTATCAGCCATTTATTGATGGAGACTTGGGTGCAAGACTGTTTGTGGCAATTGTAGGTTTAAGCAGTCATAGAAAAATTGATTGTGCCGATAGTCGTTCAAAGCCATTTTCATGGTTCCTAAGTGCATCTTTAGACTGTCCATATGGGCAGGGCTCGAAATTAACTTTTTTTCTGTGTGTCCCCCAGTGGTCCCGAATTCTGTGTTGTATTGTCCCGAATGGAAGCAATAGTGTCCCCATTTTTTTCCTCTCTGAAATAACCAGTGGTTAATATTATCGTATGAAGCTACTATTATATTTGTAACTATGCGATTTTGAACCCTTTATATCATTTTTACAATAAGTCACAAAACACAAGCGACACATGTCCTATACATCATCATCTTCAAAATTAGTTATTGCATTTTCAGTTTATTAAACTTTGGCGATCTCACTGTATGAATAGATACCCGTTTATTTAAAGGGGCCAACTAGCTCATTCAGAAAATGTTTCAACTCCCTACATCTGCAGTACACTTTAGTTGAAAATAAGACCCCTTTTATGTTCATTTCATCTACTTATACCTTGAATATCTGTTGGCATTTATAAGGCCAACTTATAATTTTCACCATTACCGTTATCCATTTTTATGAACTTTCCGTTATCCATTACCGTTATCCATTTTTATGAACTTTGTTATCCATTACCGTTATCCATTTTTATGAACTTTCTGTTATCCATTACCGTTATCCATTTTTATGAACTTTCCGTTATCCATTACCGTTATCCATTTTTATGAACTTTCGCTGCTGAAATGTGGGTGCAAATGTTAGCAACATCAGCATAGTGGCAGGTCTGAGCCTAGTTGTGCTGCTGACTGACTAAACTTTCTGAACTAGAAAGACACCAAGAAAACTCACTTATTCTGTTGAACGGTATCTTTCGTCAATATCATCCACATCATTCCTGTTGTATTTTATAACGTGTCTAACAGTGTTCATTCAGTTGCTAGCGTTGCCTGCAGACCAGCCCTATCCACAGTAGTTCCTACCTAACCATAGCATCATAAGTCATAACCTAATAATCACAAATAACTTACCACATTGACAGGCGATGACACTTTGGATCCTGAAGGTCCCGGAGACATTATGTCTGGGCTTTCAGTTTCTTCCCCGCGGTCGGTCCGCTTCAACCACTTAAGCATTTTTGTTCTGGCAAGAGTCGGCGCAGCGTGTGCGGTAGCAATTCCATTCCAAGTCCATATAATGCGGACTCCGGCCGAAGATTCTAGAACAGAATGCGCTGCTCTGTAGCCTACGGATGCAGGTGCATCGAAAGTGTAGCTACTATGTATTTTTCGCTGTTAACGTTTAAAATTAAAATTGACAAATTAGGTGAATGTCTATGTATGTGTTACGGCTTTGTAAATAATATTAATGTAGAACTTTTTTTCTAGATCTATTTTTTTCCATTGTCCCGGGATTGTCCCAGATATGATAATTTTGTGTCCCGATGACATTTTTTATGGTCCCCGGGACGTCGGGACACCGTTAGTTTCGAGCGCTGCATATGGGGCCAGCCTCAGCAGGAGTGAGGTGTTGAACTCCAATCAGACATTGGCCATCAGCATGGATCAGGCGTGTCCAGAGATCAGAAGGGGTCACTGGTATCCCAGGAACAGCTTTTGTGGTGAATTTACTATCGACTGCAAAAGAGAGAATGATATTGGCTTTTGAGATTTTTGAAATTCCTTTTGTTTCTTCTGGAAAGTTTGAGTTAGGTGGAACTATATTTGATAGCGGTAATGTATGATGATGTCACCTTTACCTCAGTCACATGTGATGTCTGTCCTTATTGTTTGCTCAGCCTCTTTGCATGAGCAAAACTGTCTAGTTACCTCACCCAGGATGGAGTCCACCGGGGGTGAAGTATTGTTTTCGGTCTGTGTTTTTTTTTTGTTAACGATGTTGTGGGAAAACGGCTGGATCAATCTTTATGAAACTTTCAGGATTGATGGGCATTGGTCTCAAATACAACAAATGTATTTTTTTTCCCCCCATTTCCGGTTGAGAGTAAGCTGTGCACATTCTGACTGCCGCTTCTCACCGGAGGTTTATTTTCTCTTTTGTTTTCTTTGTGTTTGGGTAGTTTGATGTTTGTTTTTTGAGTGTTTTGTCCGCTGGTTGTGGTGTAGCTCCGGACCCAGTTTTGGGTGTCGGTTCCCTCCAGGCCTTGGTTCGCTGTTGGTGATGCCTGTGCTCGTGGCTATGGACTGCAGTGAGCTCATTGCTCATTTTAGCATCGTGGTTGTCCAGCGCTCTGTGCAACAGTGCTTTAGTGCTTGGCGTGGTGATCCGAGCAATGTTGCTTGGTGGCGTCGCGGCAGCTGTGCAGGCGGTTTGGGACATACCAGCGCTCTGCGTGACGGTGCATCTGTGCTTGCTTTGTGGATCCATGACATGGCATTCTGAGTGATGTTGCCCGGTGGTGTCGCGTCGGCTGTGCAGGTGGTGTGGGACTGTGGCTGCTACACCATTGGAATGATATCCTGGCCTTTATTTGGTGGACAACCCCCCCCCCCCCCCCCATTATTGTAAAGCGACCTTGGATTTTGAGAAGGGCGCTATATACTGTATATTGAAATTATTATTATTATTATGATTATTATTATTATTATCAAATAGAACCTCCAACATTTTGAGGGTCAACCGGTCAAGGTCACCAAAAAGGTCAAAATTGTTTTTGTTGTGGCTACTGCCTCATCTAGCGGTGCTAGCCACGACGTCATCGTGCTGTAAAAATGTAAGAGTGTAACAACTGCGCATACACGTGTTCGTTTTTTTTTTTTTTAAAGATATTTTTTGGGCTTTTTTCACCTTTATTGGATAGGACAGTGTAGAGACAGGAAATGAGTGGGAGAGAGCGATGGGGAGGGATCGGGAAATGACCTCGGGTCGGAATCGAACCCGGGTCCCTGGATTTATGGTATGGCGCCTTATCCACCTGAGCCACGATGCCCCCGCATACACGTGTTCTGATTAAAATGGATAGTGAGTGTATGCAATTCGGTTCACCATTCGAAATAAATCGATTAGACTAAAGAAATTGCTTTCAGACATGTTTATGCTTATTACAGAGGGAAAGTGCGTTCCACTGAGCTCTAGCGCCGGGCCATTGCCAGGAAACAAGAGTTTCGGTCATGGTGATGGCGTGTGTATGTCAGCCTCGGTTCAGAGGTTTCAGTTTCGAAAGCTGTAAGCAGTAAGAGTAGAATAATATAAAGTACAGACACTTGATATGTTTTACTTCTGTGATTTTTTTTTTTGTTTGTTAATTTTTGGATTATGCTTCATTTTTGTGGCTACTGCCTCATAGAGTAAATATATATGCTATATTTACTGTCTGGACATGGTATCAGAAAATTTTTTTATTTATAAGCAGTAGCCACATGGACCCATAAGGTACCTATATATGGGTCCGTCTCAAAAACTGGTCTCTTGTTTGGGAGATTATGGTCAAAAAATAAATTTTCTAATTTTACTTTTTTTTTTTTGCATTTACTTAACACTCAATGTTTCTTTTGTCATGTTTAATAAGAATAAAGATAGCATCTTGCTTTATCTGGCCTCCACTGTGGAAAATTTTAACGTTGTTCTGAAGTTCACTCGTGTAACATGGAAACATGTATGCATTTAAAAACCCTCTTTAATAACCAAGGAATATCTTTTTTTTTTCTGTACGTATATTTGTTTCTTTAAATGCAATTATTGGACAGAAACAGTTATTTTTAAATTTTACTCCTTAGTTTCGAATGTTCATCAGTTATCATACATTTTATTAAACTTTGTTGTGCCTGCAGGATGTCATGTAGATACACCCCTTATTTTGTACTAAATTATCCATTAGCATAATAGTAATACACAGGCAAAAGTTTGAAACTGTCACACAATATCCCATTGATTTATTCAATTATTTGCTTTTTTCATTACTAATGTAACATGGAAACACGTTTTTTTACATCGTTAATTCCACAATCGCTCACAATATCAATTCTTCTCAGCTCATCCTGTGATTATCACTTCTGTTAGGAATTGAAACACTCAGCCACATATTTAAAAAACAAAACATATTCATTTATAAGTTCACTCTCGTAATAAGGAAGCACGATCTCGGACAGCCGACCACTTCCGTGTTACGAACGTAAGATAAAATTGTTAATTCCACAGTTGCTCACAATTAATATAAATTCTTCTCAGTAGGGCTGCACAATATATCGAAAAAGTATCGATATCGCGATATCATAGTTTGCGATACACATACCGCAAAAATTACTTAAATTTCGATAAAAGGCACATTTTTCTGTGCCGTCCAATCACATTTGAATGTCAACAAGCGCCGCGGGATAACTCCGCCCCCTATTGCAAAACAAGTAAAAGCCTCGTGGTGATGGCGAAGGTGGGAGCAAGTGTGGTGAGACAAACTTGTGTAAGGAGGAACTGGTTTCCCAAAAAAAAAATGCACGTCTGCTATTTGGAAGTGCTATTTGAATACTTTGGATTCAGGAGGGGCGATGTACTGCAAACTCAGGTACTTTGCAAGACATGTCCCTGTAAAACAGTGGTGGGGCGGCTCACTGGGACAAACACTGCTGTACAGAAGCATAAAAACATAAAACCGCGCTCTCTCTCACACACACACACTAACACTCTCTCTCTCTCACACACACACACACACACACACTACCGCTCGCTCACTCACTCACACGCACTACTGCTCTCACTCTCTCTCACACACACTACCGCTCTCTCTCTCACTCACTCACTCACTCTCACACACACACACACACACACACACACACACACACACACACACACACACAACCGCGCTCTCTCTCTCACACCACTGCTCTCTCACCTGCATGTGTTATTAACAGATTGTGTTTGAGTTTATGGTGAATCTGTGTCGCTCACCTTCATCTCCCGGGAGCCGCTGAAATTGCCATTTTGAATGCTTTATGTTAATGTAATGTAGTTTTCAGTTTTTTGTTTACTTCAACTTAAGACATTTTCTGCTGCGCTCACAAAAATTAAGAGATTTAAAGATGATTGATGGACACCATTGCAGGTGTAGCCATGTTTTTCCAATAAAAAATAATGTTGGAATGGAAGCGATGCATTGGTTTTTTTTTTCAAATGCTAGATACAGGGCAGAACGGCGAGTAGAGGTAAGAAAAACATTATATATTTAATTATCGTGATACATATCGATATCGAGATATTCAGTCATGTTATTGAATATCGCATATTTTTCTGATATCGTGCAGCCCTACTTCTCAGCTAACTGTGAGATTTTCAGTTCTTCACAGAAATGATAGTTAGCGACATTATTAAAAAAATTATTCTCATTCACTCTTTACGGTTTACAAGTTCACTCTGGTAATAAGGAAGCACGATCTCCGACAGCTGAACTTCCATGTTACGAACGTGAGAAAATCATTAATTCCGTTATTTCTCACAAATCACATCAACTTTGCTCAGCTCTGTCCATTATTATCGCTTCTGAAAGGAAATGAAACGGTCGGCCACCTTACTGTAATAAAATAATTCTTGTTCCCATTTTATGGTTTAAAAGCTCACTATCATAATAAGGGGGGCCATTTCTGACACGTGGCCGTTTCCGTATTACGAAAGTGTGAAATTTTAAATTCTCTAATTCCTCATAAATATCAATTCTTCACAGCTAGGCCCAATGGTCATCAAATATTAATGTCAAATAAAGTTATTCAATATGAAATGCCGAGAACTAAGCTGCTAATGTGGCCCATTATGACCAAATGTTCAAATGACTGGCTGTAGATTCTATCAAAAGTTCGATCTAAATTGACCCTGGTTGCAAAATATTGGCCAAAAATACACAAACAATACGAGATATGAAAGTAAGATGAAAAAGAAACATTCTATTGCCTTATACTGCAAGACTAAAACAAAATAAAACTGTCAAAACTAATCTTTTCAGTGATAACGTCCGAACAGATCACTCGCGTAACAGACCGCAAATGGAAGCACGATCAATTTCAAACTGTTGGAGTGGAAAATTCCATTCTACACATGCAAATTGTTAATGTGTGTCCTTCCCCGCACACAAATAACACGCTACGGTAAAAAATAGACCACAACTCATTTTATAGCTCAGAAATTCATACAAGACCAGCTACCATCGTAACATATTCTGTAAGAAACATATTCTATACCTAACTTTCAGCTTTCGTTTTAAAAAAACCAAATCACAGATTTATAACTAAATTTTTATATGGTGTAGTGATTTTAAGTTACTACTTTTGGTGAGGTAGTGATCTTGACCCTGAGGCTTTCCGTTTAGATCAAAACACACGATCGTATTGGTTTTGAGTATGCGGAAAATGGAGTTACAACCAGGGCTTTGAACCAGAATTTTTTTCCTATTGGTTCGTTCCGAACAGAAATGGAATTTTAACGTTTCCGGTTTTGGGTTCCACCATTAAATAGACGTTCCCGAACCGGTTAGAACAAAAAAATTTATTTCCCGGAACGGTTAATTACGTTCCCTGTCAGCTGTTTAACAAATGGCTATAAAATTATGTCTCAGTCTCATCCAGCTTAAGCCAAATGTAGGCTAATTCTATTACAACCTTCATTAAATAAGACAAGAAATAATTCAAAACAATTATTATTTCAAATGTTGGCGATTTGGATTCTCAGTATGTCTTCCCATCTACACAAACAGAAAAAGTGCCAAAAATGAAAGATAATTCGTTTAGTGTGTTACCAAAGGCTAGTCAGGGCCTATGCATTGATAGGCTAACAGAGGTTAACGTCATTTAATGTTTGTGAGCCTCTCATTAACGTGGACAAATATATTGATATCGTGTTTGAAATTGACATTTTTGAATAACGATAGACTGCAATATTTACCTCTTATTTAAGATGTGGAGACGTGATAGTAGTCCACCCTCCCGCTCTCTCCATTCAGTCAGCGAACGTCACACAGGAAGTGAACCCCAGCGGGTCATAAACTTGCGCAGGAGAAGAATGACTTTTTTTATTTGTAGGCTACGGAAACTTTGAGGAACGAAATAAAAAACGGTATTAACCGGTTACCATTATTTTTAATAAGCGTTTCTGTTCCGGAACATAAAAAATAATAAAGTTTCTGGTTTCGTTTCTGTTCCATGTGAAATAGAAAAAGTTCCTGGTTTTCGTTCCTTGAACCGGTTCAAAGCCCTGGTTACAACGGTGATCAAATATTTTGCATGATGTTTTATTATGGTTATGATTATTCTGTGAGTGCACCAATCCTTAGGTGTATAAAGTTACAACTTAAAATACAATTAGTGATAACTGTAGACTTTTCAGTGGACTACAACCTTTTTAAGGGAATGCGATGTAGTCAACCATTTATCATGTCCCAGATCAAGCCGCCATTTTTCCACAAATTTGCAGAATTCTGAATATTCACGTCAAAGATTGTTTTAACTGTTTCTTTCATCGTTTTATTTCAAATTAAAACCATCACCACCATTCAAAACCGTATAGTTTATTGACTGTGAGTATATTTAGTGGGGTACCCCCACAGTACCCAGTTTCTGAGACAGACCCATATTCTTAATTACATGTAAAGTGAATATTTCAAGCCTCTCTTGTTTTAATTTTGATGATGATGATGATGATGGCTTATAGCTCATGAAAATCAGAAATCCAGCATCTCAAATTATTAGAATATTTCCAAAGATCAATCAAAAAAGGATTTACGATACAGAAATGTCCACCTTCTGAAAAGTATGTTCATTTATACCTTCAGTACTTGATTGTGGCTCCTTTACCATGAATTACTGCATCAGTGGGGCGTGGCACGGAGGCCATCAGCCTGTGGCACTGCTGAGGTGTTATTGAAGCCCAGGTTGCTTTGATAGCGGTTTTCAACTCTTCCCTATTTTTGGGTTGGGTGTTTCTCATCTTCCTCTTGACAATACTCCACAGATCCTTTTTCCAGCCATGTGATTATATGGCATGTTCCACTGAGGGTTTTTGAAACCTTTGAGGAACTAAAGAATTCCAGGACCTTGTGAGGAGATCCGTGACCACTCTGGATAAGTGCTTCTGTACACTGTTCCTGTTTTGTGTTTCCACATCATTACGTGACACATTAACAGATGTAATACAAGCCGTCTTACTAGTGTGGCAATCAACACATGGAAAAGCACATCAAGACTGAGCCTAGAGGCTTTTTATCAACCTTTTATGGCTTTTGCTTAAAGGTGCCCTTCTACCAAAAACGTTTAATACTGACTCTTTTTGAAATACCATAGGTCATGCCGAGTTGCATATGCATGCTGCATGTGAAAATGTAATTCTACTGCCATTCCCTGTATTAGCTTATGAAAGAAAACAGTCGGAAAAACGAGCGAATCAGAAAAAGCCCTACGAACTTGCATAAGTTCAAAAATTAGTAGTCATGGCCTCGCCCACCTTGACTTGCGACCGCCCACGGGAAGAAAGTTCGGATTTAAGCGCGAGGAGAGATAGCAGAGCCCATCTCGTCAGTAGCTAACGAAAAGCACCTAACAGCAAGTTGAAAACATGGCTGAACAAGTTTGTGCCTGTGTTATTTGTGGCAGTAACACATCAACGTTGCATTTCTTGCCCAAGATAGAAGAGCTGAAGAAGAAATGGTTGGAATTTATCTTTGGAACACCACCAGTGAAGTATAATGCAACGTTAGTACTGTGTTCTGATCATTTCAACCACAGTGACTTTTCAAACTTCAGTGCCTTCAGTAGTGGTTTTGCTTCAAGGTTGTTTTTAATCCCTGGATCTGTGCCGTCAAGACGATCGACCACCAGCTCACAAGCTATAAGTAAAACATGAACTTTTTGTTTGAAGGTTTTTGTTACAAAATAGCATGTTCGTATTCTCCACGTTAGCATGCATGACATGGTCACGAGCTAGGCAGGGATGAGAGAGTTCCGCTTTTTCTGAGTAAAAAACGACCTTTTTATATTATGCCAAATCCATTGAATTTTTTTTTTATTAATTTCGGGGGGTTGGGGTATGTTCCTTCATGCTGTTCAAACTTTATTAACTCCAACGATGTTTACACGTTATTTGTAAGTCGCCATCTTTAGTCTCGTTTAAATCTCGTTGAATGTGATGTAAAATTCATGTTATCTACATTGTTATTGGTCAAAACATCGATGTCGAGACCATAATAGCCAATCAAAACAGTTTTTACAAAGACACCCACATCCGCTTGTTCTGACCCACTGGAGGTAGCGTCACAGTGCTGTTAGCCAATCAGAGGTAACACGTTTACATGTCATGAATATTAATGAATAAGAGCTGAAATCCTGTCGTTCATATGTCCAAATATCAAAGTAATGGCCGTAAACGAGATTCGTTGAGACCTGTGCGAGACATCGTAGGACGGAAGTACAGCGGAAATCAAAGTGACCAACATCTGCCAACGTTGTCAAAAGACTCACACGCCCTCCTTCAAATGCTGACGGAATCCAGCCGGGAGTTTTGTTTGTTTTGATAGCAATCAGGAAAGTTTGAAAAAAGTAGGCAGTAATCGTCATTTAAACTCGTTTTTGTGCAATACTCCGTTTGGAAAACAGTTTTCAAAATGGCGGTGCTGACACTTCAAGTTTCGAAGTCTCGCACGAGTCTCGTGAAGATCGCGCGGATAAGCGACACCTGCTGTGGACCAAACAAACTAAATTCAACATGGCGAAAAACCGAATAGGCCGATAAGGATGATATTTAATTGCAATTAGTTGCCAATCCGAGTCACGATATAAGGTTACTAAAACCAAAAACGTAATCGAATAACACGTTAATTAAGAAATAAAGCAAGTTTCAAAATGACTTCAGTTCTGCTTTAAAAGAACACAGAAAAAAAGATGCATTTTCACGCCGTCTTCTGTCCCATAAAAGTTACGGATATCGTACGTTCCTACCTTACGGTATTTAGCAGAATGGTATGGGGTACCAACCATGTGAGACCGGGTATGACGTATAATTCACAAAGTGGCAGGTCTGTTGTGAAAAGGCCAAGCCAGAAGCTGAGACATTAGCTAGTTAGCAACACGCCACAGGTTGAGCTGCATCACGCCTCTGTTGAGATGTTTTCCTGTTTCGCAATGTTGACACAAAGGCTATTTCTAACATTTTTGCTTATATGGTGAGACTGACTTATCCGCTGACTTGGACAAGCATTACCCCGCAAACTACACACCCAGGATGCGGTATGCCAAGACGTACCCTGTGTCCGAAATCGTTCACTGCTCCTTATATAGGGAATGACTATATAGTGAGCTCATTGGTAAAATGAAAAAACGCTTTGGGACACTAGTCCGCCGCACCGTTATTTACGTCTTACTGTTGCATAATTAAAACATACCACATCGGCCTGCTGGTGGGTTTTCAAAATAATAAATACATGCGGCGGCACGGCGGTGTAGTGGTTAGCGCTGTCGCCTCACAGCAAGAAGGTCCGGGTTCGAGCCCCGTGGCCGGCGAGGGCCTTTCTGTGCGGAGTTTGCATGTTCTCCCCGTGTCCGCGTGGGTTTCCTCCGGGTGCTCCGGTTTCCCCCACAGTCCAAAGACATGCAGGTTAGGTTAACTGGTGACTCTAAATTGACTGTAGGTGTGAATGTGAGTGTGAATGGTTGTCTGTGTCTATGTGTCAGCCCTGTGATGACCTGGCGACTTGTCCAGGGTGTACCCCGCCTTTCGCCCGTAGTCAGCTGGGATAGGCTCCAGCTTGCCTGCGACCCTGTAGAACAGGATAAAGCGGCTAGAGATAATGAGATGAGAGAAATACATGCACTTATTTTTTTTGCGGTGCAGTTTCCATCAAATCCTGCACTCTGATTGGCTGGCGAGCAGGTCCGTATCCTACGGTATGTACCCCGGTTACGGACCCTGGTTACGGACCTCTGGCAACTCGCTTGTTCACAACAACAACAAACATGGTAGCTTTTTTTGTCAACATTTATCTTTTTTTATTTTTATAAGATTTATTTATAAGATTACCAAAATCTTATAAAATTTTGCCAGCATTTCTCAGGAGAATAGCATTAATTTTACAGCATGGATAGTGATAAGTGTTCACAGCGAAATCGAGTTTTACTACCCTGAGGAAGAAGAAATAAAAGAAAGCATTTCAGGAGAAGCAAAAACATGGCTGAATCCTGAATGACTCCTATTTGTATAAATAGGGGACTACATAGGCAGCAAAATGTTTTTTTTTTTTTTCCCCCTGCCATGGAAGTGCACTTGTATACCGAGGAGGAAGCCATTTGCATTACAGCCGTGAATGAGGATTCAAAATGGCGGCTCGGCTCGGTTTTCCCTTTCGGGCGCTCTCGTTTTCTGTTAGAATTTGGTAAAGAAAAAAAATAAATATATTATTTACCAGCTTAAGGTCGGTCCGTATGGTGAAATACCGTGACCTAGGCCTTGAATACTGACCTCGGCCCAGAGAGCCTCGCTCAGTACTTTCAAGACCTCGGTCACGGTATTTCACGATACGGACCTCCCAGCTGGTAAATAACATGCATGTATTTTTGTGATAAATACATATTATACTGAGTGTATTTCCCACATTAATCGATACAAAGTACCTGCATCTTTCATTTTTTTTTTTTTAAATCAAGGCTGAGTACTTTCTTCTTTGCTCCTGCCTTTTATTAAATCAAATTTGAGACACGTAATTTGATTTCTTTCAGCGCAGCTGCAATGCATGATGGGATATATTGCTTTGGTTAGTGACCATTATTGTACACTACTTTTCATGATGCATTGTGGGATACTTTGAGTGCACTATATAGGGTGTAATAATCGCCACTATCGTTTCAGACGGCCCTACAAAATGGCGTCCTCACTATATAGTGCGATTTCGTTGCCCATTCTCAATAGACAGTGCTGATTTCCTTATTTAATCCTGGCTTCTGTTAGTTTGTTTTGCGTTTGTTTTTATTTTCCATGCCGATGCATGTTGTGTTCCACACTTCAGCTGTTGTGTTTTCATCTCTGGTTTTTTTTTTTGGGTGTTGCTTTGGCTATCCTGTGTAAATAAAAGGCTTTTGCGCTGGCGTCCGTTACTATGCCTCAGCCATGATGAAAACATTAAGTGGAAATGTCAGAAACCTGAGAGAGAGAGAGAGAGAGAGAGACCACGTTCACTTAACATTTATTACAGTATATTGTTTTATTTTATTATTAGTTACTATTGTTGATGTCTTTTTGTGTGTTGTTTATAAATGAAACTTTATCTTGGGTATGTATGTACATGGAAAAACAAGCTCTGTAGATGGTTCACTCCTATCCGTGGTTTCGGTTGTCTGTGTTAGAACTTCGAAAGTATCCCCTGCGTATATAGCACTCCCACTGTATTTGCTTGCTTGTCGTTTTGAGTATGGTTAGTGCCGTCGCAGTATCACTACATCGTTTACATTACCTCTGTTTTATTTACCGTCTGCAATGTCACGATTGGTCACAACCCGTAAATCTGACTGTTCTGATTCCCGCTGGAGCCGTGACACAAGACTTCGGGAAATGTTATGAGGTCAATAGGGAGGAGGTTAACGTATTGACTTTGCCATTTTGCGTCCCTTGTCACAGGACACCATGACTGCATAATAACAGGAAATTTACGGTTTTAATTTGGAGTGGGAAAGGGATATTAGTTGTGTGAAGTATAGTGCAGAATTTAAGGTAGAATTTTTTTTGATCCAGAAAATAAAATTTTGTACTGCTTTCTCTGTGCTGTAGTCCAGTGGTATATCTGACTTGCCACTTGTGTTAAACTTGGACATTTCTTAGATGTAATGCAGAAATAAAATTTTCTGGTTCTCAGTCATGTCTCCAATGAAACCAACTTTAGTAATAAAGAAAGAAAGCAAGCTTTGTCACATGCACACTTCAAACACAGAGATTCATCCTCTGCATTTAACCCATCTGAAGCAGTGAACACACGTGTGCGCACACACCCAGAGCAGTGGGCAGCCACACTAGAGCGCCCGGGGAGCAGTCACGGGTTCGGTACCTTGCTTAAGGGCACTTCAGCCCAAGGCAGCCCCACATTAACCTAACTGCGTGTCTTTGGACTGTGGAGGAAACCCATACAGACACGGGGAGAACATGCAGACTCCACACAGAAAGGTCCCTGTCGGCCACTGGGCTTGAACCCAGAACCTTCTTGCTGTGAGGTGACCGTGCTAACCATATAGATGAAAGTCTTCCGGATTTATCCGGATATTTGACGAAACTCTTGAAAATCTCCGGTTTCCCGAATGGAGAAATTTATTTTTCGGATTTTTCGCGTTCCTAGACGCGGCGTAATACTTCGCATCGTCCTTGCATGGGCGCAGTCCTTAAATAGCCCAAACATAGTTCATTGATTAAAGACAGGTGTTCTTTGTTAACGGCGTGCGTGCCGGAGCTCGTTAGGTGTGCGCGCCTTCAGGTGCACGAGCCAAGATGCGCAGGACTGACACCGTTCTGCACAAGCGCAACACAATCACACTAGAAAGCGTGTTCAAGCTGCCAGTGTAGCTGCGGTCTTTTTAGTTGCGAATTACAAGTATTTCCTCGTGTTAATAATTCGCCATGTCAAAACAAGCAAAACTTTCCTCCTTCTTTCGACATGAAGAGAGAGAAGCAATTTATTATATATATATATATATATATATATATATATATATATATATATATATATATATTTTTTTTTTTTCCATCAAAGTTGCATTTTGTGGTTTCGAAGCTAAGTTTTAGTGCTGTTTCTAGAACACATCATCAAGAAAACGTGGAAGAAACAGCAATAATGGAAGAGCCGGTTTCTAAGCTACCTAAAACTAGCAATGGTAATTATTTTTTGTTACATAATGTACTCAGGCTGTCAGTCAGTGTGTGACACACACACCCTGAAAAATCCGAGCTACGCCCCTGATTTACATGAGGAATTTGGTATTCATTGGTGTGTTTAAATTTACAGACAATACGAACTAATGTAAACAATTGGCTTCAACTCGCATAAATATGAGTTGGAGATTTTTAGTTCACTTTAGTTTATGCAAACGCACAACTCTACTAAAAGATTGATAAACGAGGCTCAGTGTCCCCGACATTGAAACCTGAAAGCTTTAGAAACTCTAACAGACCTTTACTTTAACAGTGCTGTTTTGGGATTTTGCTGAGTTTACCTTCAACTGTCTGATATTTTTTTCAAAGTAATGAACTGTGTAGCAGGAAAATCACCGCGTTTTCTAAAGGTCCCATGGCATGAAATTTTCACTTTCTGAGGTTTTTTAACTTTAAAATGAGTTCCTCTGACCTTCTTAAGTCACCCCAGTGGCTAGACATTTCATAATGTGTAAACCAAACTATGCCCAACATTTGAGAATGGCGTGTCAAAACGGCACGTTGATAAGCTCTTCGCTTTACTACGTCAGCAAGGGAGATGATCCCCACGCCCCCCCCTCTGGATTCCCACCCACTGTATGGATTGCCCGCCCAGTTGTAGTGAGGAGACCATAGAGGGAGAACACAACAACATGGCATCACCTAAGCGAGCGAAACATGGAAATTGCGCTGTACATGGATGTAACAACACAGAAAAGAGTCTGTTTTTACTGCCGATGAGAGAGCCCCTGAAGACGCAGTGGCTTAATTTTATTTACTTCAATAATACGCCGTCGAGTCTACCTAAGACGGTGTATGTTTGTTGGAAGCATTTTCCTGAGGAATGTTTCCACAACTTGGGACAGTACAGGGCAGGTTTTGCACATCAACTGTCACTGAAGCCTGGGTCCGTACCAAGCATCCCTGCCGCATCAGCCACAAACACCGAACAAGTAAGTGTATAACTGTTAAGTCGTTTTGCCGTGTTTTAAAATCGGTGCGTTAGCCTAGCAATGGCTACATTAGCTGTGCAGCTAACCGCTTCCTGCAGTTAGCCAGGTACTCTGCGCTACAAAACTAAAGAGCATGCAGCATGCTCTGTTAAACTGAGTTTAGTCTGGAAATTGACTGTAACTTATGAGCTTATGTTTGACTATTGCTCCGCAATGCATGTCTTCTGTTGGATAAGCGATATGTTGCTGTAGTTGCTGCTTCTATCCTCTTTGGTTATGGAGTGCGTGTTCAAGCCTAGGGTATTACACGTTCGTAAACTACCACTCCGAACACACTCTCTGTTCTCTGTGTCACGTTGAGTTTACGAAAGGAGTCCGAGGGAGAACGGGGTTTTGTCTTAGCAGCATGGCTACAGGCGCTGATAGCAGCGAGTATGTGTGCGCGCGCAGCTTGGTCAAGCCCCTCGCCCTCCCCCCATGGCCCGCCCCCACCCTCTACCCTTCCCCGCCTCCTGCTTCTCATTAGCAAAACGACGCACTGGGAAAAGCGCTGAAATGGGGCTTTCTCCCAGGAGGCTATATCTACGTGCCGAGGGTTCATTTCGAGAAAGGCTGCGGATATAACATCCGGAAACCTCCACGAGCCCGTTTAAAGCATCAACAAACCACCATGCCATGGGTCCTTTAATGCACTCCTGAAAATTACTCATTAACTAGGGGAATTAAATTTGATATTTTTGACATGTTAATCATTAATGTACATGAAAGAAAAAGGCTTAAAAGTTATAACTTGTTTTAGTGAAAATAAGCACTAGAATGCAGGGTTTTGCGTGTTATGTTATTAACGTTTTTTCGGGGGATGCCCCCCCCCCCCCCCCCCCCCCCAATCTTAGTTTGACTTTCAAAAGTTCAGGATTTTTTTTTCTTTGCTCCACTTTCATCTCTATATAACCACAACACCACCGCGCCGCCCACCAAACAGCCTGTTGTATCCCTTGATGACGGAGTGCGCTGCGAGTGACATGCAATCATTTAACAGGTGTGTTGTTCAGAAACAGCGTGGAGTGAAAAAATGAGTGCAGGCTACGAGGAGATTGTTGATAGACGTAAGGTCTTTTAAATTCAAAATAAAGTGGTTAAATTCAACTTTGGTTTTCTCCTGGTAACTATGAAAAATAGGATGATGCCAAAAATCATAATCACGATTATTTTGGTCAGTATTGCGATCATGATTATTATGATTTTTTTTAAATGATCAAAAAAATATTTTTTGATGAACATGATCGGGCAGCATGATGCAGTGGTTAGCACTGTCTCCTCACGGCAAGGTGGTTCTGGGTTTGAATCTCATGGCTGACGGGGGCCTTTCTGTGTGGAGTTTGTATGGTCTCCCTGTGTCTGTGTGGGTTTCCTCCGGGTGCTCCAGTTCCCCCCCCAAAGTCCAAAAACATGCAGGTTAGGTAAAATGATTTTGATGTTTGGTCATGACTTGTGTGGGATAGTCGGCTTCACTTCTAGTCCGGGGATGAGCACAGTAGGAAAAAAACGGTCTTTTCAAAGCTGTAGCTTGTGTTAAAGTTAAGATTAACCAAACGGACTAAAACTTGGCTTGGTGATCAATCTAGTCTACACGCTCAAAATGTAAAGGTTAGCTTCTGTGGTTGGGACAGCCATTACCAATTTACCACACCATGTTAATCAGGGGCGGCACGGTGGTGTAGTGGTTGGCGCTGTCGCCTCACAGCAAGAAGGTCCGGGTTCGAGCCCCGTGGCCGGCGAGGGCCTTTCTGTGCGGAGTTTGCATGTTCTCCCCGTGTCTGCGTGGGTTTCCTCCGGGTGCTCCGGTTTCCCCCGCAGTCCAAAGACATGCAGGTTAGGTTAACTGGTGACTCTAAATTGACCGTAGGTGTGAATGTGAGTGTGAATGGTTGTCGTCTGTGTCGGCCCTGTGATGACCTGGCGACTTGTCCAGGGTGTACCCCGCCTTTCGCCCGTAGTCAGCTGGGATAGGCTCCAGCTTGCCTGCGACCCTGTAGAACAGGATAAAGCGGCTACAGATGATGATATGAGATGCTAATCAGGACTGGGCAAAAAGGCTGCGTGTGCTATAAAATGAAGAATTTCCTTGAAATAATTTGAGTTGACCAGATTTCCTTTTTCAGAAATTCACGACCTAAAACACCTTATTTTAAGAGCTTCTCCCAACTGCTTTTTCATGCCAAGATTGCACCAGAGGACCCCAAATTTGCTTCAATATTTCAAATTTTCCCAGAGGAGCATGCCCCCGGACCCCTTCGCTTCACTTCGCTTCACTTCACTTCACTCTGCCAACAGACACCCTTCACTTAATTTGTAGATAATACCCTTGTATGTATTAAACTGCTGCTTTTATGTTTTTATGACTGTCATTTTGGGCGGTACAGTGGTGTAGTGGTTAGCACGGTCACCTCAGAGCAAGAAGGTTCTGGGTTCGAGCCCAGCGGCCGACGGGGGCCTTTCTGTGTGGAGTTTGCGTGTTCTTCCCGTGTCTGTGTGGGTTTCTTCCGGGTGCTCCGGTTTCTCCTACAGTCCAAAGACTATACAGTTAGGTTAACATGGGATGGCCTTGGGCTGAAGTGCCCAAGAGTGGCAGCGCACGCGTATGCAGTGACTTCGCTTTCCTACGATGAACTAAATTTCGTTGTGCATTTGTGCACTGATGACAAAGGCATTCAATTCCTTTTTTTTTTTTTTTTAAAGAAGCAATTGTAGGGTTTGTGGCTACACAAGTGATGCTTAACCCTTAGTAAACCATGTGAACTTGACATGTTTGAAAAGCTATACATGACAGAAATCTGCAGTCCCCTTCCACACACAGGGCTCTACAGCCATCCAAAGCCACAGGCAGTAGCCCAGTCAATCAGCGGTCATTGACAATGGTCTTTTGTACATAATCTGACAAGCCTATGTAAAATACTAAAATGTAATAGGATAAACATCTCTGCATAACTTGAGAGCCAGCATTAAAACGAATAGCATGTTATCATGGCATGTTGGCTTGTTTCAGGCTTGGATAGCATTTCCTCTTTTTCTTTTCCTCGGATATTCGATCTTCGTTTTCTGCTGATATTGGCCCGATACGGTACCAATACTGCATATTTGATTTCTGAGCAATTCAGAGATGGCACCAATCAGACAGTAAACTCTGTTCACTGATGTGCTTATTATGAGTTACCATATATCAGGTTCCTCCCAGTCTCCGATTCTTCAACTTGTTTGCGCATAACAAACAAGGTTCAGGCTGCATTGGTCCTTTTTTCCATTTAATGAAGAAGGACTGGTCATGAATCACTTCTTGGGCTGGCTGCCTCCCAGCTTGGCTGTCTATGGCCTAAATGTAAACCATCTGTTGGACACAGCCGCGAGTATGGAGCAGCAGTAGCACGACTCGGTCCGAGTGTAAAGGGGAGAGAGAAAGATCACAAAGATTGTAATCGAGATCTGGCTCAGCATAGATGAGCTTCACCATCTGTAATAATGACGTACCCTCCTGGGATTTAGTCTGCCTAAAGTGCCTCAAATCTCCCAAATAACTGTAATTGGAGAGTTTTACAACGTGTACATGGTGCACAGGGCATGAGGTTATATCCACCTGCCAGATGTGTGGCACAGCTGTAATTTAAATGCCTTGTCTTGTAGCAAGATTCCAGCATAAGGATGTTCCAGTTGGTTACAACTTACTGGTCCTTATATATAGGTACTATTATAACACTCAAACATTGTCAACAATGACTATTTTTATACTATGTTTATCATAAGTCTATAAGAAATTTAGTGATTTAACAATACAACTATTCTTACACAGAGTTAAAATTTTGAATACAAGATTCCAAATAACTTTAACACAATGACTCCGAACTAGACACGGTCGTATCGTTTGGCATTCAGACGGAAATCTGCTGGACTAGGACTTAGAAAATAAAAACTCCTATTAAAATATAAATCTACATCTGGCAAAGCATATGACTATGACCGTCATTCTTATTATGAATGGAAAAAAGTGCATAATAATAAAAACATAACCATTGATTGGCAGTCTGGCACTGAACAGAATACTGTACTGCAAAGTTTCATTTAAACTGAACTCTTAATCAACTGACTGGATCAATCAGATACCGTCAACCCTAAAGCACTAGTTCAGCTGCATCGTGCAATAAAAACGGCGAATACTAAGTGCATGATTAACTTATTTAGTGTGCCACTCGGGGGAGAGGGAGGTGCCTGTAAAGTTTTTCGGGGCTGGGACCGTCGGTGGCCGAGTTATGGATTTTTAAAGTTGCGCCTGCGGAGGCCCCATTTCACTAGCCTGGCTAACGCGACTTCAAAGCTCTCCGAGCTATTGGTCTGGCCAAGATATTAAGCCCAACCATTTCCCAAAGCCGTGGTTGACCCGCCTCCCTGAAATGCCTGTTTGCTACTGGTCGAAGCCAGAAAAGGCTGTGACGAAGCTTAAACCAATCACATCACTCTTTCCTCTGACGTATGTGACGCGACGGGGCTAACTGGTAGATTAAACTCTTACCGAAGCCGGTCGGGAGCAAGGCGAAAACGTCCTTCCTTTCAATAAATACCTCCAGGGCTGCTCTTTGCTCCGTTTTCAATGAGAACTTCCCGTTGAATGCTTTCAATACAGCATCTATGCGTAATAGATGCGGAAGCGTGAATGAAGCGCTTCCGGCATAGATTCTGTAAACAATCTATGGCTTCCGGTCGCAGTTCTACTACGTCAGTGCCTTGAACACGCCTCTACCCAGGGCCGTTGGAGATGCTCAAAGTTGATTTGGTTCCCGATTTTTCGGGAGCTTGGAAGAGCTGTAGATAGCCTGCCTGGCCAGACTAAGCTCGCAACAGGCCCTCGTGTTGTGTCACGCTTAGGATGGGCGGGCCCAGGCTACCATTTCACAGACTGTGTTACGACATAACGTCTTCGCTCAATGTAACATTTGGAAGAAAATTAGAAGTAGATCAGACCCATATCTTTACAATTTTTCATGGGCCATCTGGTTTGGTGCTTTTGAAATACAGACGGACAAATGTGAAAATTTCCAGTAAATGTATGCCGGTCCGGCCTCATTTCCCACGTGTGTGTGTGTGTGTGTGTGTGTGTGAGAGAGAGAGAGAGAGAGAGAGAGAGAGAGATATTTATATAAAAATCACACACACAAAGTAGACATATTTGAAGTTATTCCACGAAATTGAGTCGTACATGAGCTGGTAGCTGACGAGGTGTGTAGTGGCGAGTTGGCTATAAGCCATGTACAATGAGAGTGAGTGCAATAACTTATTCTATCCACATTCACTGGATTTTGAAAAACGGAGCATTTTTATTTTTTGCAAATTAGATAAATAAAAACTTTGTACAAAACGTCTGACAATTATTTACACTTGGTGTAAATAAACCGGCAAAATGACAGTAGCAATTTGTGAAAAGTGCTATATAACTTTTTCCCATGAAATACTTTTTCATATTTTTTTTGGCGGGGGGGGGGTTGTTTTTCAAGTAGTTTTTAATTTTGTCCTGGGTTGATGTGTTACGTTCATTGTCTAATTATTAAATCAAATCATTATTCTTTTTTCAGACATGTAAAAGTTTTTTTCCTTTACCTGACATGTTTCGACGGTGAGAAGACGGAAGTTACACTGTCGAAACATGTCAGGTAAAGGAAAAAAAACTTTTACGTCTGAAAAAAGAAAACTAATGATTTGTCCTGGGTTGATTCAGCAACACAGTCTGCAATTTTCTTCTTATTTAGATTTTTAAAAAAAAATTAATTAATTTAATTATCTTGGGTGGTAGGCGGCACGGTGGTGTAGTGGTTAGCACTGTCGCCTCACAGCAAGAAGGTCCGGGTTCGAGCCCCGTGGCCGGCGAGGGCCTTTCTGTGCGGAGTTTGCATGTTCTCCCCGTGTCCGCGTGGGTTTCCTCCGGGTGCTCCGGTTTCCCCCACAGTCCAAAGACATGCAGGCTAGGTTAACTGGTGACTCTAAGGCTACGTTTACATTACGTCGAATCAGCGGATCATCAGATTAACGTTCTTAAAACGATTCGCGTTTACACTAAAACCGTTAGCCGTGCACACAGCAACACCAATACGCGGATGCGCTCGGCTCCGCAGGCATCCTGCGCTCCAAATCACTCCGCCCTGAACAGCGAGTGCCCTCTGGAGGGTGCGCACTCCGGCCCTGCGCAGCTCACACAGCGCGCGAGTGAAGTGCACGAGCCACGATTCGGGACTGAGCCGCTGTGTGTGTGATCCCAGCGCATATCACTTACTGCTTGCAAGTGGAAGGATGGCAAGCCTAAAGACAATCATAACTACACAATGGGCAGTATTTGCATCAGTATTTGCAGTATTTTCATACTTTTATACTCTTTAATGAAAGGTGATCCAAGGCGAAAGTCCGCGCCGTTTTTCAGTAGTCACGTCACATGACCAACGCCAGCGAATCAGGAAGGTGGATGTCAGAGTGACGTTGTCCAATGAGGACGCCAGCTAGAGCTCAGCACAGCGTATTCGCGTATCTCAATGTTTACACAGCACCGGACCAGATACGATCTAGATTGAATACGTGGACGCTGGCGGATTCCCGTTTCCCGGCTTTTCCAGGTGGTTTAATGTAAACGGACAGTGCATCCGCGAAGAAAACGAGACAGATGCGGTCTAATGTAAACTTAGCCTAAATTGACCGTAGGTGTGAATGTGAGTGTGAATGGTTGCCTGTGTCTGTGTCGGCCCTGTGATGACCTGGCGACTTGCCCAGGGTGTACCCCGCCTTTCGCCCACAGTCAACTGGGATAGGCTCCAGCTTGCCTGCGACCCTGTAGAACAGGATAAAGCGGCTAGAGATAATGAGATGAGATGAGATTTTGGGTGGTTGGGAAACCAATTTAAAGGTGTGATACTGCTATAGACTGGGCTGGAGTGTGGAACAGGAGATATTGGGGAGGGGGGGAAAACCTGTTTTAGCTATTTCTTTTAAATACTTAACAAAGTGATGTATCTGACTTGATGTGGTCCACCATTTTGTTTTTCTCTACTTGTGATATATGAGCTGATAACAGAGTAGTCGAGTAGCCAATCAGAGTGCACGATTGCTCATATCCAGTGAATGTGGATTGTGTGTGTGTATCACACACTGCTGATAACACACCTCGACTTACATCAAAGGAGCTGACGGATAAATTGACCTCCAAATCAGAATGGCATGAATATCCTTGTGCTCCTGTTTACCCTCAGGATACTGGATTATCATCATCTAGATTTGATATTTTTGTACTGGGGTGGAATGATGCCTAACATTTTTTAAAGTTTTGTTTATATGTGGTGGCATCTTGATGCATTTTCGGTCCAGCCAAAATGAGCTTTGTCTGTAGAAGTACTTTTAAGTTTCGCTTGATTAAAACATTCAACATTTAAAAAAAAATAAAATTATAGTAACTGAAACTTTAGGAGAGTGTCTTTCGGCCGTATGGAATCGGTGAGGAAAGTCAGTCTGAATGCAGCAGAGTGTTTCGTGTCTGGGCGCGGACTGTACGTCTGCAGTATTAGCACCAGTGTATTATAGATATTTGCCAGATTTGGCACGCTGTAACATTTCAGCTGGCTGGCTGTTACCATCTTAACCAAAGTGCTCTCAAACACACGACTTTAAAGACTTCAGGGAATCTTCCAGCTGCTGTATGTAGAGCTGGTATGTTAGAATTTTGGCTCATTAAGACAGCATGTTTGGAGAAGAATGTTTGTTTTTCAAATCCCTGTATTCGAAGTCTGATTAACCTCAGAGTGAAAAGAGAGAAAATGGCACATATATGGGGGAGGCAATAACGAAGTACATTTTACTTGAGTACTGTACTTCTCATCCCTTTATCTCCAGCCGCTTTATCCTTCTACAGGGTCGCAGGCAAGCTGGAGCCTATCCCAGCTGACTACGGGTGAAAGGCGGGGTACACCCTGGACAAGTCGCTAGGTCATCACAGGGCCGACACATATGCCGCTTTTCCACTACAAACGCGGCTGAGCCGTGCCGTGCCGAGTCGAGCTGAGCGGGGCTGTTGGAGTTGCATTTCGACTACAACCGCGCTGAACCGTGCTGGCTGGAAGTGGGTGGACACATTGGGTGGAGTTAGCGAAAGTGGGTGGACGTCATGTGATGTCGTTAAGCAGCGCAAACAGTGACATCAGTGACAGTGGCGGAACAAGTCAGAGCCGGGCCGGGGGCGGGGCAAATGACCGGGCCCTTTATTAAAGCTTATCATAACATCATTTTAGGCTACAAAATGTCCGCAACTGCGGTGTTTACCAATTTCAACACTACCGGGTGCAACTATATGTTATTTAGTACATCAAGTCCTTCAAACGAACATGTAACTCAGAAACAAAAAAAACATTAGGATACTGTACATGGCTCATAATAAAACATCAATAGCCTATACTGCGCACATTATTTGAAGGGCATACGAATGAGCGCTCAGAGTGGTGACAGGAAGAGTCAGAAATAAAAGGAGGGCGGTGCAAACCTCACTGAATGCACTGTGTTTACCAATTTCAACACTCCGGGGTGCAACTATGTTATTTTGTACATTAAGTCCTTCAAACGAACATGTAACTCAGAAACAAAAAACATTAGGATACTGTACATGGCTCATAATAAAACATCAATAGCCTACTGCGCGCATTATTTGAAGGGCATACGGCGAGCCTTGCGCTCCGCGAACTCGTCCACGATGCTCTGTATGTCACTGATTCAGTGAGCTTTTAAGCGGTAGTCTCACGACCCGAATAGTAAACAATAAACATGGAGGACATGGAGTCGTTAGTGTTGCTGGTCTTGGTGCTGTGGCTTGTTGTCACCGACAACGCCAACAGATACTGGCAAGAGCGTATAGATGAGGCGAGGCGCATAAGGCTTCAGAAATTCTCGTAATTCGTAATTATTCTCCTTCCGGGTTTGCGGTGTTTACAGATCCCAGCGCGCTCGCGGGGCGTGTGTGGGCATGTGAGGACACGCCTCCTCACCAATCAGTGCACAGGGGAGTGTCTGCTCACGCCCCCAACCTCAGTCGGCTCGGTTTGGCTCGCTTCAGCCCTACTCCAAAACGGTGCGAGTTTTAGGGGCTAAGCAGGGCTGAAACGAGCTGAGTCGTGCTGGTTTTTGGTAGTCGAAACGCGAGCCGTGTCGGGCTGAAGTGAGCTGAAGCGAGCTGAAGTGAGCTGAAAAAGGGTAGTGGAAAAGGGCCAATAGACACAGACAACCATTCACACTCACATTCACACCTACGCTCAATTTAGAGTCACCAGTTAACCTAACCTGCATGTCTTTGGACTGTGGGGGAAACCGGAGCACCCGGAGGAAACCCACGCGGACACGGGGAGAACATGCAAACTCCGCACAGAAAGGCCCTCGCCGGCCACAGGGCTCGAACCCGGACCTTCTTGCTGTGAGGCGACAGCACTAACCACTACACCACCGTGCCGCCCCAGTACTGTACTTGAGTGTTTTTTTTTTTGGAAACTTATGACTTAAACTTCACTACATGTGAAAGACAAATCTCGCACTTTTCACTCCACTACATTTCTATCAAGGTCCTCGTTACTATGAAGCAGCTTTGAAAGTTGATGTTTTTTTTCTTTTCTAAAACGCGATTTGTTTTTTCCCACAGGTAACACTGAGACAGCCGATCAGTAATCACTCGGGTCACGTCCATAGACTGTATAAAATCAAGTTCAATGATTTCTCCGCAGCATTATTTGAACACGATCAGTTGATGGCAGAATGGAAGGAGGTGGTTCTTCTGGGGAATGCACGCAGCCATGGCCCATGAACCCATGTTTCAGTTTCCTGAAAGGATTAAAGATTCGTTTCGTTTTAAATGTTTGCTTCATTTGCTGAAAACGAACCACGTCACAGCCTACCTGCGGAAGCATATCGAGGAATGGAATGTAAACGTTTTATTCCAAGAGAAAGCTTGCACTGAAGTTGTTTGTGCTTTTAGAGCTAGCGATAACGTTGCAATAGCTATGCAGTCTGGTTAGTCAAACGACTTTCTATGGGTTTGCCTGCCAGCCTTGTCCACGGCTAACGTTTACACATAGCTAGTTAACTTGGACATTGTTAGTTAGCATGTAAAAACAGAGTTACGCTAACATGAATAATGTTAACTTATCGGAAGCCTAATCTTGCCAGCCAAATAAACAGAATGTAGAACTCTTTCTTTTCCAGTAACGTTAGCTACACTATGATTTTGAGTTTGAAACGTTTGCTAGCATGTCAGGTGGAGTTTCACTGACTAGCTAGCTTAACGTTAAACCACCATGATGGCACAGCATGCGTTCATTTTGTGGATTCACATTTCTGTCTTTGGTAGCGGCGTTAGGTTTTGTAAGCGTTGTGGCAATAATACAACGATGCGTTGACAGAAAATGTACTTTTAATACTTAAGTATTTTTAAAAGCAAGTACTTTAACTTCAGTAAAAATTTGACTGGACAACTTTCACTTGTATCGGAGTAACATTTGACCAGCGGGATCTGTACTTTGACTTAAGTTTTATATAATGTATTGAGCTTTGTCCTTACTTGTGTGTGCGCTCTCTCTCGCTCACTTGCTCTCTGAATCTGATGTAAATGACAGTTACATGGCTGCCTGTCATTTGTAAAAGCTGAGTCATTTCCCCTGGTGTGGTAAATTATGCAGGGGTACAAGGTCAATATTTAATGCTGCCGTAATTTGAGTTTAGAATGGTCTGCAGGGAAATTGGCAGATCTAGAAGGTCCCCCAAGTCATTGAGTGTCCTTCTCACAGACTTTGGAGTGATTTTGAGATGGGCTTCGATTTAATACAAGAGGGTGTCGTGCTTTCATGAGCCATTTTGATTCTTGTTCGTATGAGCAAAAGATTTGGTTGCTTTCAAAAAAGCTAGTCACATTTTTAACGTGTGCTGATGCATTTTATGTCGCAGTAATTTCCAAACCTGTTCTCACAAGTCACAACATCGTAGGAATACATTATTCCATCCGTTATCCGTAGCCGCTTATCCTGTGCAGGAGCCTATCCCAGCTGACTACGGGCGAGAGGCGGGGTACACCCTGGACAAGTCGCCAGATTATTGCAGGGCTGAAACACAGACGAGCAACCATTCACACTCTCATTCACACCTACGGCCAATTTAGAGCCACCAATTAACCTAATCTGCATGTCTTTGGACTGTTGGGGAAACCAGAGCACCCAGAGGAAACCCACGCGGACACGGGGAGAATATCATACATGCCAACCTTTTCACAAGAAAAAGAGGTAGATTTTACTCGCGCATGGTACCGTTGCTTTGTGATGCTTTTATAAAGGGATGACTATCTGTCCACTTTGTCTTAAACTTATTCTGATATCTAGTTTGTGACTTTTTCTTCTCTGGTGTAGCCATATTCCACGTTTTATCCTTACTAGAATCTAAGCAATTTTATCACAAACACACCACATGCACACTGCCAACGAAACCGAAAATAGAGAAGTGAACAAACGGCACCGAACGAATAAATGGTTGGTCTTGCGCATTTCCGGTATTCGTGATGCCAAAATAACGCACGAACCACCGGCAAAGCATGTTCAGAACTTAGTGTGGGATTTTTTTTTCTGAGAAATCTAAAAAACGTTGACATTATGTACAAAAGCGGTAGGCGTTGACAGAAGTTAAAAACTGGTAGTTTACCGCACAAATCGGTAGTGTTGGTGTGTCTGGAACATGCATACAGAAACGTCCCCGTCCGCCACTGGGCTCGAACCCGGGACCTTCTTGCTCTGAGGTGACGGTGCTAACCACCACACCACCAATTTATCAATTCATATGTTTAAAACTTGTATCCAGAATTATATTTCTGTAAAGCTGCTTTGCTGCGATTTCTGTTATTGATCCTCTCTTGATGCGCACTAAAAATAAAATGAAAAAATCCACATATGCTGCTGCCGCATGATTGGCTGATCATAAATGAGCAGGCGTAAAGCTGTTCCTATTAAAGTGAACCGTGCGTGATTAGTGGAACTAAGGGACCCGAACCCATTTTTTATGAAGCTCCTAACACACAGTTCTTGTGCTGATGTTGCTTTCAGAGGCAGTCGGGAACTCTGTAGTGAGTGACGCCACAGAGGATGGATGGTTTTTACGTGTGACGCATTTCGGCACTTGGTGGCCCCCTGTGTGACTCCGTGTGGGCTACTGCTTTATGGCGGAGTTGTTGTCGCTCCAGGATGCTTCACGTCACATTAATAGTGCCGACAGTCAACCAGGGCAGAAATTTCATGAGCTGACTTGTGTCAGAGGTGGCATTATATGGCACGGCCACGCGGTACAAAATCACCGACCTCTTCAGTGCAACTCCATCTTCCTTTCAGTGTTTATTTTTTTTATTATGGAGACTGTGTGGCTGTGTACTTGATTTTAGGCTGCTGTTTCTGTGAACTTTCTTTATAACACCTGATTCCAGACAGAAAGCACGGTTAGTCTGTTGTGTTCTAAAAAGCGGTGACCGTGGGTTATGTGTATGGAATTTCCTAACACCCCCCCCCCCCCCCCCTTTTTTTTTTTAGGTTTATGACTCAATAGTAACTGAAGATGTTTCCTGTCCAGCAAGTCATGTTTGTGCTCTTATCAACAAATACGCGTTTCACAGATTACTGAGAGCAAAAAACAAAACCCTTTCTCTTTAATAAAGCATTAATTTCAGAGCATCTTATTTTTGACCTCAGATCAAGTGTGTTCAAGTGAAATTTATTTATTTTTTATTTTTTGGCGGCGTGTCGTTTTGTCTACATGCTTATTCCAGTCGTAACAGTCTCGACTTCTTTTGTGGGGCTGGTTTTGTTTTGAATGCAGTGGTTGTAACAATAGGTGGTGCGATCTTAAGATGCCTTTAAGCTTAAAATAACCAACACAGTGAATTTGAGTTTCCCAACAGGATGCAGTGTCACTCCCTAGCCATAAATAACTCTGAGTTATCTGTTCTTTCTGTTTCTGTCTTTTTTTGTTTTGTACACTCTAAAGCAAAAACAGGGATTTAAATTTTTTTAGAAATTTATTTATAATTATGGTGGAGGGTAGGTGAGGTGGTCTTTTTGTCCATAATCCCTAAGAACCTTGTTTGCATACGTGGCATCGTGGACTTGACGAAGTTCGAGGAGATTTTATAAATGGCAGTCGGACTCTTCTGCCAAGAAGCCACAACTGGGTGTTCCAGCATGGAAATGATTCAAAACCTGCATTTAAATCCACACAAAATGATTCAATGAGACAAAATCAAGCTTTTGTCATGGCCATGTCAGTTTTCTGACCTAAACCACATTGAAAACCTGTGGCGTGATCTTAAGAAGAGAGAACCGAGGACACTGGAGGATTTGGGGCGATTCTGCATGGTCTCCTTTTTCTTTCTCTGATCCATTCAGAGTGGATTAGTTTATCAGAGGGACATGTGTCATAACAGTGCTCGACATTAATTTTTAAACCCACTTGCTCTGGGGGGGAACGCAGGGGTTAATTTCCAATATTTATTTATTTATTTATTTATTTATTTATCTATCACCCACCTCTAGGTTTAAAAAAAAAAGCCAGTGCTGCGTCATGACAGACAGGATAATGTTTAGAACCCCGATTCCAAAAGAGTTGGGACAAATTGTAAATAAAAATGGAATGCAATGATGTGGAAGTTTCAAAATTCCATATTTTATTCAGAATAGAACATAGATGACAGATCAAATGTTTAAACTGAGAAAATGTATCATTTAAAGAGAAAAATTAGGTGATTTTAAAATTTCATGACAACAACACATCTCAAAGTTGGGACAAGGCCATGTTTCCCACTGTGAGACATCCCCTTTTCTCTTTACAACAGTCTGTAAACGTCTGGGGACTGAGGAGACAAGTTGCTCAAGTTTAGGGATAGGAATGTTAACCCATTCTTGTCTAATGTAGGATTCTAGTTGCTCAACTGTCTTGGGTCTTTTTTGTCGTATCTTCCGTTTTATGATGCGCCAAATGTTTTCTATGGGTGAAAGATCTGGACTGCAGGCTGGCCAGTTCAGTACCCGGACCCTTCTTCTACGCAGCCATGATGCTGTAATTGATGCAGTATGTGGTTTGGCATTGTCATGTTGGAAAATGCAAGGTGTTCCCTGAAAGAGACGCCGTCTGGATGGGAGCATATGTTGCTCTAGAACCTGGATATACCTTTCAGCATTGATGGTGTCTTTCCAGATGTGTAAGCTGCCCATGCCACACACACTAATGCAACCCCATACCATCAGAGATGCAGGCTTCTGAACTGAGCGCTGATAACAACTCAGGTCGTCCTTCTCCTCTTTAGTCCGAATGACACGGCGTCCCTGATTTCCATAAAGAACTTCAAATTTTGATCCGTCTGACCACAGAACAGTTTTCCACTTTGCCACAGTCCATTTTAAATGAGCCTTGGCCCAGAGAAGACATCTACGCTTCTGGATCATGTTTAGATACGGCTTCTTTGAACTATAGAGTTTTAGCTGGCAACGGCGGATGGCACGGTGAATTGTGTTCACAGATAATGTTCTCTGGAAATATTCCTGAGCCCATTTTGTGATTTCCAATACAGGAGCATGCCTGTATGTGATGCAGTGCCGTCTAAGGGCCCGAAGATCACGGGCACCCAGTATGGTTTTCCGGCCTTGACCCTTATGCACAAAGATTCTTCCAGATTCTCTGAATCTTTTGATGATATTATGCACTGTAGATGATGATATGTTCAAACTCTTTGCAATTTTACACTGTCAAACTCCTTTCTGATATTGCTCCACTATTTGTCGGTGCAGAATTAGGGGGATTGGTGATCCCCCTCCCATCTTTACTTCTGAGAGCCGCTGCCACTCCAAGATGCTCTTTTTATACCCAGTCATGTTAATGACTTATTGCCAATTGACCTAATGAGTTGCAGTTTGGTCCTCCAGCTGTTCCTTTTTTGTACCTTTAACTTTTCCAGCCTCTTATTGCCCCTGTCCCAACTTTTTTGAGATGTGTTGCGGTCATGAAATTTCAAATGAGCCAATATTTGGCATGAAATTTCAAAATGTCTCACTTTTGACATTTGATATGTTGTCTATGTTCTATAGACCCCTTCGCATGTTTGTAAACAAACCGACCATTGCCAGGATGCGCGTGCAGCCTGGACTCAGAAACAATGGCGCTGCCCATAGACCGGCATTATGAGCTGTCAGATTATGCCAAACAATTGTCGTTACAAGATCGAGAATGCTACATAAATAAGTTAACTCTAACAAGTGGACATCGCCTACCGGATCCATATTTAATTAAAGAGTGGACGGACGATGTTAGTAAGTTCCCTGGTATACAATGGCCAGATATATACTCGTACTTTATTGACAAGACTTCAGTGTACACCCACGAAAAACTTCATGCCTACAAGTCTTTAGACGCATATGATTATGTGCGGGCATGTACAACTTGATTAACAATGGGACATTCATATTCATTTTGTTTTAATCAAATTATGCCAGTGATGTGATGGCAATGTGGCTTTAGCTACAACAGCAAATACCAACACTAAACAGCAATTTGCAGGAGGTAATGGCATGAAAGGAATGATAGTGTAAAGAGTGCAGCTAAGAGAAATCAGAGCTGCGTAAAAAGCGAGAGGCAGAGAGCAGAAATGAAACTGAACGGGGCGGGAGCTAGGCTAGAGCAGTCAACGTAAGTTGGCATTTAGAGTGAGGGCACACAATTTTACCTTTCCATCCTTGCTTTAAAATTGTGTTTTTCGGCATACACAAATAATGATGGCACAAAATCTGCGAAGGGGTCTATTGTGAATACAATATCAGTTTTTGAGATTTGTAAATTATTGCATTCCATTTTTATTTACAATTTGTACTTTGTCCCAACTTTTTTGGAATCGGGGTTGTAGTTTAAAATTTTGTGTGTAGGTTGTGGGTGTATTATACAGACCTGGCAACCTGTAACTGAATCAGTGCAGCCAGTCTGTCATGGTGCAGCGTGGGGTCCTCCCCCAAATTAATTAACTAATTTTTTTTTAACCTAGAGGTGGATGATGACAAAAGACGAAAAAAAGATGTTATTTACCAGCTGGGAGGTCCGTATTGTGAAATACTGTGACCGAGATCTTGGAAGAACCGACCGAGGCCCTCTGGTCCGAGGCCAGTATTCAAGGCCGAGGTCACGGTATTTCACCGTACGGACCGACCTTAAGCTGGTAAATAATACATTTATTTTTTTCTTTACCAAATTCTAACACACAACAAGAGCGCCCAAAAGGGAAAACCGAGCCGAGCCGCCATTTTGAATCCTCATTCACGGCTGTAATGCAAATTGCTTCCTCCTCGGTATACAAGTGCACTTCCATGGCAGGAAAAAAACTACATTTTGCTGCCTATGTAGTCCCCTATTTATACAAAATTGAGTCATTCAGGATTCAGGCATGTTTTTGCTCGACGTTAGCAAGTTACAAGTTTTTATCTTTCTCCTGAAATATTTTTATTTCTTCTTCCTCAGGGTAGTAAAACTTGCTTTCGCTGTGAACACTGTCGTTATCACTATCCATAATGTAAAATTAATGCTATTCTCCTGAGAAATGTTGGCAAAAATTTATAAGATTTTTGATAATCTTATAAATAAATCTTATAAAAAAAAAAGATAAATGTTGACAAAAAAATGCTACTATGTTTGTTGTTGTTGTGAACGAGCGAGTCACTGGAGGTCCGTAACTGGGGTCCGTATCGTTGGATACGGACCCGCTCGCCAGCCAATGAGGGCGCAGAATTTGATGGAAACCGGACCGCGAAAAAAATAAATATAAATATTTTGCACAGGACTGTGTTCCTCTGCTAACAGAAACAAAGCTCCAGCTCTCTCTGCTCTTGATCTGTTCTGTTCTTTCAGGATTTATCGCGCATGTCGCTCCTTGTTGAGTTTTTGATGCCAGAGTTTGAAACCAATCTGGGTTTTCTGTGAGAATAAGGAAGCGGCTTCACCTTTAAGAAAATCAAGCATTTTCATGATGGAGCTGACTCGAATGTGAGCAGAAAAAAAAGAAAACGAGATTCTTAAGCAAACTCTTCCGTCCTCACTTCCGACTTTTGTTTTTGTAAAATACATTTTAAGTATAATGGTGAATTTCTCTGGAGTTTTCAGGCTGAGCTCCTGTCTTCGTTTTCTTTAACCACTCATTTCTTTGTTGTTCTTGAAGCATTTGCTT